>NW_010260667.1:0-5141 GCF_000690775.1 Eurypyga helias
TTCTGTGATTCTGTGATCCATTAAACAGTGAACTATACATATAGAATTTTAGGTGGAAAATACAACGGTAACCTTGAGTCAACAGAGTCTCATGCTCACCCTTCGCTCTGGTAGATACAAACCAGCTCCACAAGCACCAGAATTCATGAAACCCACGAATGAGACATTCATCTTTAAGAACTCACTGACGACTTTGGTGTCAAAGCAAATTCTAGATCAGTTTTTTCCACAGTTGAGACACTGATCAAATTATAAGTTTGGAGTGAATTCTCTAAACATCTAATGTCAAGGCATTGCAGCTGGGAACTGAGAGACGGCTGAACAGACTGTAGAGGTGCTTTTACAAAGTGCACAGGGACTTAATTATCTCCAAAATTCAACCGAATTTGACAGATGGGTAGAAATTAGCCAACAGCACACAGACAGGATCTTCGGTGCCTGCTCAAACCTTAGGAAAATTTAGTGAAGAAAACAGCTGAAGTTAACTTACTCAGTATGCAAGTCTATTTTTGGAATGAGAATGTTTCTTCCTCAATTAGATTATTCACTACTACCCAAACGATTGCAATACATATCCAGTGCCATTTTTATCCAACCTTTGCATTTAATCTCACCAATTTTCAAAATATTCAGCTTTCCTTTTGTGGTAGATCCTCTCTTTAGGAAAACTAGACATCAAAAAATTAAATACTGTGATTACACACCACTGAAGAATAACCAACATCCAAGCCCGGCTCGATAACATTTCCCAGAAAAGTGAAAAACCCACCTTTTTCAACATCTTGTTCTGTTTGTGGAAAAATTCCACTTTGATATCACCGCATACGGGCAGAGGTTGAGGGAATTCAAAGTACATATACTTGTCCTCACGTCTGGAGGGTCCTGAAGGGGAGGTGAATATCTTTACCTTTAGCTGGTACACCACAAACTGAGGATCTGCGTGGCAAAAGAGAGCATCACTTTGTAAGAAATGCTTTAAAGTGTCAAAAAGCATTAGTACCGCTATTAGTATCAGAATCATCATCATGAGCTACAGTATTTTGAAAGTTAAACAAGTATCTATTAAGGGTTAAGAACCAGCAGGCATCAAACTCTCTCTGCTCAATGTTACTGGAAACAACCTACCAGATTTCTGTCCTTTGTAGCAATACTCTCAAGCAACCATACGGTTCCTAGAATGCTGTTATTTCTTTTTAATGTAATAAGAAATGACTATATGAAGTGACTTTTCCTTGCTATTGCCTCTCATCTCTATATTATATGTGCATAACTGAGGGGCTTTATTCTCTCTCATCTCTTCTTCAAATTGTAGTGGGCGGTCATGTCAGCACAAACTGATTTCTACTCTTACACAAACAAAAACAAGGACAAAATTCAGCATTAATACACAAACCAGCCAGCACCACCAGACCGTAAGTCTGTCCTGTAAACCACCATCACCAAAGAAGTGCCAGCTACAGTGTAACTTCCCAAATTAAATCTGCAGGGGTAACAGCTGAAATGATGAGGTCCTTTTGGTGCAGCCTAAGCAGATTTTATTTGGAAACTGCCAGACACCAGCATGAAATCCAGAAATATTACAGGAAACTTATTCAGAAGTCTTTCTGCAGTTGCTCCTGACTTCTCTGTTAGTATCAGATGCAGACTGTTCTCCAAACAATACACACTCAACTATACCCTGCTGTAGAGCGTGTAGCCACCATGAAACCACCCCTGCAGAGCCCAGGGGAAGTCCCTATGGAGCACACCCACACTACCCTTACTGAGCAGCCTAGCTATTGAACTGCTACTTCTCTCCCTCAAACCCTCTGAGCCGTGAAACCCCGTCATCCCTTTGTTCTGCCCAAGAAGCACGAGACTGCTTGGTCAGTGACTTCAAAACAGAGGGAAGATAACAATGGAGTCAGATTTAAAGTTATCATGTGTTGGTAAAATTACGAGCATCACAGCAGATAAGACAGCTGAAGAAATAACACATATTACTGGTTTCACATTCTGAAAAAAAAAAATCACTCCACAGGAACATAAAATAGCGAAGTACACAAAGATGCTAAAGTTGATAGTAACTTTATCTTCTCAGGTACTTAGCAAATCTTTTGTTTATCCCAACATCCTACTATGAAAACGGCACGCTAACAGCCTGGTACGGACAAACAAGTCAGTGCTCACGCGAGCAATTCATACTTGTAGCCTGATTTCACAAGTATAGCACAGTTTGTCTAAAACATTAAATAAGTGGTAATTGCAGAAACCTGCACCCTCCACATCTCTACTGTAGAGGCAGAGGTTTTTTGGCAGAGGTTCCTCCCTTCCTCCTCCTGTAAATACAGCTAGCCTGACGAATTGCTTGATTGTTTCTTATGTGCATTACACGTTCAGGTACTGCCTTACAACAGTATTAATCAAACCCACAGCAGGCCCTTCAATTAATTACACATTGCAGTAATCCCCATAGCAAAACCATTAGAAAGACTTTTTCCACTAACAAAAAACGAACACGTGACACTAGGCAGTTACTGCCCTGTGATGCACCCCACAAAAGGACAGAAATCAATCTGTAATTGTCCTTCAAAGTTCCAAGGAATGTGCTGTTCTTGCCTAAGACACTGTGTATCAGCAAACCAGATTAATTGTTTACAGGTGTATTAATACTTGATAAGCCTCACAGAAAGAAAAGTTTATTCCAGAGTCAATTAGATACTGACCCAGTTGAACCAAATTTTTATTTTTAAACATTGTGGAAAGAACGATGTTACTGCGTTTTAAGCCAACATGCTATTAAGCAAGTGTTTTTCAGCAATTCGTATTTCCCAAGAGTTGCTACATTAAGAAAACAACCAAAAAGGCTTTACATAAATATGTATGTGGTATCACTTATCTTCCAACTGTTAAATAAGTTCTTAATTTAAAATGGTAGAGAAACAACTGTACGAGTCCTTCATCGACCTCAGCTTACTACACCTGGGAGAATGCTAGCAGGCAGAGCATGCTAACCCAGCGGATTTTGGAACGTGTAGTGTTTAAGTGTGATCTTTGCCTCCATCGAGATGTGCAGCTCTTCGTGTCATGTAACAGAACGCTAAGCGTCACATAACGAAACCAAGTTCAAAGGCTGATGCACTTCCTTATGAGCTAACGGAGGTTAATGTGGTGCTGGGTACTCACTGCAAGTTCCGCTGCTGAACATGGGAATTGTTTCAAACATCATCTTGTGAAACAGCAGTGCCACTGGTCTGTAATCCAGGTGATTCTTTAACAGGTAGCTATAGTAGTACACGTAGCGTCTCTGACTGGGAATTGTCACTCCCTAAACAGACGGAAAACAAACATCAAAAACCATCAAGGCCATTTGTTAGCATCACTAACAGAGCTCCTGCCCATAACCTCAGAATATAACTAAAGGCAAGTACCCCACGAATGAAAAGGTAGACAAAGCACCCAGAATAAACCATCATGGTTTATACCTGTAGGTATACCTCTGCAGCAGCCACACTGCAGTCTGGCACACAGAGCAAGAGCATCTAAGCCGGCTGTACCTCGAAAGCAGACGAGTGCTGCGCCGCCTTCAACACTGCACAGAAACCCAGCCGTGCAGGCATTTAACACGGTAACGTCTAACAACCCTCAGCGATTTCTTCACTGTGGACCACTCTGGCCACCTTAAGGACTAGCAAAGACATAATTCACCTTCAAACCATTCCCAAAGACAGCCCCTGTGCACGTTCCCCTCTTCCCTAGACACATTTCCACATCTCTCGTACTCGACCCACACAGCGTTTAAGAGGAAGCTGTTTGTACACATTATCTAACACCAGGCAATTAATTACCAACCAGTCCCCAGCACGGAACCAGCAGGACACTGGTTTTCCAGTTATTTTTTATGTCTCTCCAAACATCCATCTCAAGCAATGAGGCAAAGAGTGCAGATTTTTCCTTATCTTAGAAACAAACACCTCAGATGCCCTGAGAGTCACGTGAGAGATGGTTTCATGCTGCTGGGTTTTTCTGGGATGGGGAGTGTCTGATGTTAAGCAGAACACATCTCCAACATACTCTTAATTTCTAACCACCAATATAGGAACTACATTTTGTCAGCCGTTTAAGTCAAAAGACTCCAATTTTGTTTGTTAATATCCCTGTACTCAAGACTGACACCACCTTCTATGACAAAATATCCCTATGAAATGTTTTCACACAAAATCAAAGTGGACAGTTTGGCCCAGTATCCCAAACAGATAACTGAAGGAGTTCTCAGTTGAACTTTAACCCTGGAGTAAACACTTGTTTTGAGAACATTTAACCAAAAACCATTTTTATTACTGAATTTTAAATCAACTTAAACTTCAAGTAAGGGAATAGTTTTAAAGCTCTTACAGCTAATATTTTCAAGCAAAAGTGATAAATATGAAGAATTATTCCATTTCCTAGAAAATGCTTTACATTCTTTATAACAACCCATACTATATATTTGCAACAGCATCAGTAAACAAACTTTCATATTAAAACTAACTGTTAAATTGCAATAAACCGAAGATAAGCAGAAGGTTTTCATACACAAGTCTATGAGCATTTTGGTCACAAAACCTAAAACACATAATTTCTGCAGACTGTGAGTTCTAACATCTGCTTTACCATACAACATCAATAAGCGAAGACTGGGCAGATTACTTTTAATTTAGTAAGCATCTATTCTGCACACCTGAAAATATTCACTTATTGCCATTATTTAAAGAAAAACACACTGGTAATTATATCTCCTTACCACTTCAGCTATTCCTAAATTACACAAAAGTCTTCTCCCTACCGCACCTGTACAATGACCTTCTTAAGGAGCCTTCTACACTGACCATGCTTTTGGTTCAGACGTCATCTCCATAGTTATATTCACCTCTGAAGGGAACTTTAAAGTTTGCTTTCCCGGGATCTCTGCTTCATGACTGAGAAAATCAGCCGCAGAGCAAACCATCAGTAATTTGCCAATGCTGCTAATCAGAAGAAAGCCATCCAGGTAAGAGTGACATAAAGGATGTGCCCCATGGAGAAAGCCCAGCACATCTTATCAGGACAACCAGGGCTGAGTACACAACAAAGGAAACAGTCACTTTTGCAGCTACATACAATTCATAGAATGGTTTGGGTTG
>NW_010260668.1:0-3909 GCF_000690775.1 Eurypyga helias
AGGCGTTAGGCAGAGGCAGGGATTGGGGCGCGAGGGATGCTGGGGGAGCAGCAGTTGGGGTTTAGATTGGAATACAGGGTAGTCGGGAATGGCATTCGTTACGCACCTGGGGGCGGGAGTAGGCAGCGCTGATGGTCTGTGATACTCCTGGGGCCTGCAGCTACTTACCCAGCGCTCCCTGGGGAAGAGTGGATACTGATACTCCCCCATCTGCCCCTACCTGAGGTCTCCTTGTAATTGCAAGCATGAAACACAATACTGTTTTCTCGTTAAGATTTCATAAAGATTTTTTTTTCCATTAGGATTCAGATTTTTTTTTTTTTTAAAGAAGGAAAAAATGTAAAAGCTCTTTGAGAGTTTATCTCCGAATACAGGTCAAACTCTTGTAATACCAGTATCAACTCTTCTTCAGCGCTGCAGTTAATAGGCCCTTAGATGAATTAAACTTAGTTGTGTGTGAAGTTTTACTGGCCTCACTGTACGTTTATGGGGTCATTGATAACAGACTGTGGTAGTGTTTATGAATCCAAATGCTGTGTAGCTGTTAGTCCTAGCTTACTAGTTTAATTAACTCAAAACAAGAGGACACTTTTTGTTTGGTTGGGTTTTTTGTTGTTTTTACTTAACACAGTAACTACAGACTAGTTCTGTATAACTAAAGAAAAAGTTGGTGTTCAAGGAGGTCCATTTGAATGCTAGGATCCCCGCTCTGTTCAAAGCTGTATAAAAACCAAAATGGAGGTATCAGAACCAAAAGCTTACAAAGAGCATATGTTAGACCAGAAATTGATGGGTAGAATTTGCCACTGGGACATGATGTGAACACACTAGTCAACACAACAGTCCATGTTCTTAATGAAAGAGTTCCTTAATTTCTGTGATTGTATAAAAACAATAGTTAAAAGACTCAGAGTAAAGACAGTTTTGAGGAATGACTTAGACAAATGAGGCAGCTTAACAGATGTTTGAACTACTTTCAGATATATGAGACAAAATAGGAGATAGACTGGAAGTATTTGGTCATTTAAGAAGTTGGAGATGGACACAAGTGCTGTAGTTCTCTGGAAATGGAAACTCCTCTTTTCATCCTGAGATGGGAACAGTAAAGGGATATGCAATTGATGCCAACCAACTTGTGTTTGACACAACAAAAAATGTGAGAAAAGTGGATTTGGTCATAGCGACAGGTCAGATTATTTCTGTAGTAGCTCTCTAAAAGAATACCAGTAGGACAGAAGACACAGCCAAATAAAGCATTTTCAGTAGTTATGACATCCAAAGGAGAACATAATCTATGTAGATCACCAGGAAACAGTGCTGTGTGACAAAAACAATGACGTGTCACGTTAGCTTGATGCAATTCAGAGGGATGAGTTGAAGGTGCAACCTCCTCTGGCATTGTGCCAACGTTTCAGGTAATGCAGTGGTATTGTTCATGATGACTGAGAAAAAGAGGCAAAGGAGAATTTGTGGAAGTAGTATTCTTTATTTATCTTGAGCTGACAGGTCGATATCCATGAGGAGCCACCAAGGGCACATTTCAAAGCTTTGGTCAAGAAGAGACAAGTCTGTAGCAAATGGTAATGTTCTCTCATCCAGTTCATTTATGCATATTCTTGTGTTAAAACGAACCAAGTTTCTTCTGCATATGGTTGCAAATATGCAGAAATCTTTTCTAGAATATTTGATTCATGAAACTTGTTAGCTAAAATGTACATCTAAAATCAAGGAAACTTTGAAGCATACAACCTGCAAGAAGATTAAATTCTATCTCATAATTAAGCCAAAGTCAATTATTTCCTTCACAGTCTCTATGCTGAAGTTATTTTAAAAAACAAACAACAAAAAAAACCCCAAGCCCCAACAAACGAACAAAATCCCCACCCCACCATTTGGACTGAACTGGAATTTTCCATATCTTGAAAGAGCTAGTGAAAACCTGCATATTCAGTTTCTTACCAAAAAATTCTGTTTTCCCTTAGCCTGTAGAATTGGAGGGTACAGGTTTCTCTGAATCGCTGCTAGTGGAAGATGGTAGGAAGTATCAATTCAATTTAAAGCCATTCTGTTCTCCAACATAATTTGTTGCTGTTGGCAAAATTCAGCACAGTTGTGAGGTAAAGGAGAAACCTAATTTTTTGTGTCTTTTTTTTTTTAAGTAAGAATACTTTGTGTTTCTTAGCCTGCAAGATTTTTTCTGTCTCTCCTAATACTTTACACTCTGGGGAGACCTTATTGCAGCCTTCCAGTACCTCAAGGGGGCCTACAAGGAAGCTGGGGGGGGACACTCTTTTTGCAAGGGCCTGTAGTGACAGGACAAGGGGTAACGGGTTTAAATTGAAAGTGGGGAGGTTTAGATTGGATATCAGGAAGAAATCCTTCCGGCGAGAGCAGTGAGGCACTGGAACAGGTTTCCCAGAGAAGCTGTGGATGCCCCATCCCTGGAAGTGTTCAAGGCCAGGCTGGATGAGGCTTTGAGCAACCTGGTCTAGTGGAAGGTGTCCCTGCCCATGGCAGGGGGTTGGAACTAGATGATCTTTAAGGTCCCTTCCAACCCAAACCCTTCTATGATTCTATGATTTCCATATGTTTATTGTGAGTGCCGCATGACTTGTACCAGGTGTTGAGGTTGGCATTTCATGATTCCCATAACTTCCTGTACCATCTTCAAATCAATAAATAAGATCCTATGTTCTTTAGCTCCCATATGTGGACTGTTTATCCCAGAGATATTTTTCAATATTTAAAAAGAAGTGTTCTGAGTGTTTTACTGACTGACAAGGGGGTGGCTGCCTACTACCAGCTTCCACACAAGGTATTGCATTTTTTATTATTTCTATTTTTTTTAATCTAAAAACTTTTCATTTGCAGTGGGACTCCCTGTTCTGTTTTCCCCTCTTTTTACTCATGAAGGACTTAAAATGTCGTTTGCTTTATCAAGAACATTGTAACCTGTCATCTGTGTTCACTCCTTATACCTTAACAGTACAAGAACCGTTAAGGGGCACTTGATATAATGCATGTTGGAACTTGCTGACAGAAGGAAGTTACCAAGTCCAGTATAGATGATTCAAAAAAGGGAAATACTAGTCCTCTCTGCTTCCTAGGAACTGTCAGTTGGTAGACTGGATACTGTTAACGTAGTGCCGTTCTTTTGTTGCTTTGCTCAGAAGTGGTGGATCTCCAGTGCAAGTTTTAATACCTGGTGTCAGTTTGTTGCCAGTGTTAAAATGGATGCGTAGAATAATTCACGCTTAGAGCTGTTCTTGCAGTCTTCTGACACAGATAAAGGATTTGTTTTTAAGTGAAAGCTGGGATAGACTAATGCTGTGAAGTGATGAATGACTGCCAGCAGCTTCAAAAACGACGGGGAACAATTTTCCGAGGGGTAAGGTGTGCTGTTTAAATTTGTGCACGGAGCGGATTCTTACCTCCGGCAAGAGGAAGCTGTTGAAGAGAACCTGTGGAGTCCCTGCTGCTTCCGTGGCTGCCCTGACACATGCCATCGGCCTTGGGCTGGTAGGCACGAGAGGGTTTCGTAAACTGGTCCTTCGTCTCTTCTGCCCAAGAGAAGTGAAACCTGTGAAGACATCTTGAAGACGGGTGAATTTACTGGAGACTTCTGTCAGAAAAGCGAAAGTTGGAAGCCAAACTGGGTGGTCTGTTGCTGCCGGTTTGCAAGCCCATTGCGAACGATTCCTAAAAGCACTACAAATTACTTAAAGACTTGCTTTTGGGGGGTTGTTGCTTCCATGCCGATGCATCGCTTCCTCTCCCTGTAGCGTTCTCCCTCCCATCCCGCACCCCCACCACCCCGGCTGTACGTGGGGTCTCCTCCGCTCCCCAAACGGCCCGCGCTCCCCTCCCAGCCCCGGCGGGGCGGGGTGAAGGCACCGGGGGCACCGCCGG
>NW_010260669.1:0-39616 GCF_000690775.1 Eurypyga helias
GCATCCACAACATCTCTGGGCATCATTTGCCCAAACATCATTTGCCTTATAATTAGTTGTCTGGGAAATTAAGAGCAGTCTCTGAGCGAGTGATCACGGGAACGTTCAGCAGCTTGGTGCTCAAATGATGACGCGGAGAGCAGGGTAAGTGTGAGCTGGCTCCGGCAGCGCACCTTGCTGAGCAGCCCAGCCCTGTGTCCTTGGCTCTGCTGTGCAGGGGTTGCTTTGCCATTAGCTCCACTGGCCACGTGTTCCCGGTCTCGGGCAAACTGGGAGTCTGCTGGTGTGTTAACTTTCAATGGGCTCAACTGCATTGTTCAGCTGAACCAGATCGGTTGAATGTTTTGACACCTCTCTCATCCAGAAAAGCTATTTTGATCATTAAGATCAATTTCTCAGCTGAGAACACCGAATCGCTCGATCTGCACATAGCATTGCAAGATGTGCTTGTCTCCTTTCTTGTCTGTTAGTCCCACCTTCCTCCGGATGCTTTGTTTTTATCTTTCTCCAAGCAAATCTGGATGATTGCCTTCAGAAGAACCACTGGCTCTGATGACTGTGGAGCCCTGTCCTGGCTGATGTCTGTTTGCTCTTAAGTGCTGCTAATAGCTGTTCCAACATGGGTGACCAGGCAGCTTTATTTGCTGAGTCTCAGTTTTCCCAGCTGCAGAATGGGCTAATTGATCTAATGATGTTCTCCTGATCTGAAAGGACAGCAGAATAGCTACATATGATGCCAGTAATATCAACGGTAATTGAGTTAGCAGGGATGTATGTGTATCTGGAAGTCATTGGCTTCTCTGCTGAAACATCTTCAATCCAGCAGAAATTGTGGTGGTTTCCCCCCCCCTCCCCGTAACATCACTAGAGAAATCTAAATGCAGGACTAAAAGTATCTGAACAAATCATTAGTAAATACTAATGAATGGATTACTATTTTAAACACTAATGTTTCATTAAACTTGGCTGGTTGTGGGTTGAGTTCTTACAGATCATGCTGTAAGGAATCGTTTTTGATTTCTTCAAGCCCCAGAACTGACGTGTTAAATTGTGAGGAAAGAAGCAAGAAGGTAAAGCATCAACATTTAAGATGCTGTCTTCAAGCTAAATGGAAGAAAAATTTGGGTCCAAGGTGTAAGTGAAAGTGCTCTGTGAATGGCAGTAAGGTTTGTGGGACCTGAATGGTGGTGCTGCTATTTAAGGCTAAAGGCTTTAAAGCAGACAGAAATTGGGATGTGAAGATGGTTCCCTGTTTTCTGCTTTTTATATCATGAGTGATGACAAAATGTAACCGAACATGGAAGACTTCCTGGGGAAAATGAGCAGTAGCTTTAGCTTTTGATTAAGCAGCTCAAGTGAAACTGCCCTTTCTGGGGTCTGCATGGGTGTCCTGAGAACCCCAAGGGCTCTTTGCCTGAGAGTAGTGCTGTGCTTTATTAAATGGCTGTCGATGCCAGCAAGCGATGCGAATTTAAGCGTGTGCTTTTGTTCTGTCCAATGACACACTGCCTTTCTCCTTTATGGCGTGGCTGCCTGTAATGGATATTATTGCCTCGAGCAGCCTCTCTTCTGGCACAGGATTGCACGTGAATATCAGAGTTTAATGCCTAGTGAAAATCAGAGGTATTCAAGCAGTAAGCAATTTTTTTCTTTGTTTTGAGTGTAACTCTTCAAGGGAAAGCTTTTGTAGTTCAGTTGTGTTGCAGTTTGCCAAAGCATTTGGGGATGACGTAGGCAGGTTGTCTCATTTGGGAAAGCAGTTCACAAATAGCACTTTGCCACTTGCAAGCCATTAAAAATGATGCTTATTTTGAATACTGGCCTTCCTTGGCTTTTTGGCAGGTTACATCTCTCTTGGGTTTGCATGCTGTCTCAGCTTCACCCTCAGCAACATGGATGGGAAATGCAAAACATCCAGCAGTGGCAAGTCAGATGACATGTTGGTCACTAGTCTCCTGCCTCACTTGGCTAATGTAGTGGAACTGCCACTCCTAATTAAGGTGAGAAGGCAGCCACTCTGCACTGTCGGGAGATTTTTATTAGGATTGCTTGCTATAATGAGATGCACGAGGGTAAGCTGAAGAAACTTCTCCAGAAAAAAAGCCCTTTGACTGCTGAGATGGGCCCAGGTCAGGAGGTGTGCCCATGGAGGAACACCGTAGGGGAGCAGGGAAGTAGTCAGAGAACTTGCCTGGAGCAGGGAAGTAGTCAGAGAACTTGCCTGGCTACTTTCCTAGACGTGACCGTTTCTCTTTCTGCGGTGCATGGCATTCTGTGATGATGTTTGTAGGTAGGTCGTTATGTGTTGGCCTGAAGAGCCCTGGCTTTCCCCACAGTTGCTTGATGAGCTGTGTATTGCCTGCTTCTTGTGGTGTTCCTCGCGGATCACTCAGAGCTGTAGGCACCTTCTTCAATAAGGTAGCAGGGATGCCGTTTGCTATCTTTGATATCAGTGCTCTTGCAGCAGCAGTGCGTCTGCAGGATTTTTTGTAAATGTTGGCTTATGAAGCAGTTCTAAGAGCGGCTTGGTTGGGGTTTAAAATGAGTAATTTCTTCTCAAAACTCGGTTGTCCGACAGCCTACTTCTCAAGAGCTTGGTACAAACATAGCTGCTATTAGCTGTAAAGGTTACAGCAGCTGCTTCATAAGCCTTCTGTTTTGCTACTAACTTAATTCACCGTGGTTTTTATTCTGTCAGTGAAAAGTATCAACTTAATGTATGTGTGAACTACTAGAAAAAAAGGTGAGGTGGTTGCATACATCACCTTTGGCTGACTGCTTCAGCTTGCAAAATAGATCTGAGGTCGTATCATCAAGGCCAGAGCCATCCTGAAGCCCCAGGGAAGCAAGGGAAGCATATTTGAAATACCAGCAGGAGACACAGGAGCAGCTTTACTTTTTAGCTGACACCTGTTCCGAAACCAGATATCTCTGTATCTCTGTATGCATATATACAACCTATCCCAAAGTGTGTGTCTTTTGTTTAAGTGGAGAAGAAATGTGAAGCGGCTACAAGAAACTCCTATTCACTAGCTATGTGCTAAGCTCTTGTAGAGCATCAACGGAGCAGGGTTAACCTGGTGCTTTTATCACTCATGCAGAACTTGTGTACAGGATACGTGGGGCCAGCATGTCAGCTGTTGTGAAGTGAGGTGGTGCTCCTGACCTGATCAAATTAAGCCCATGAATGTGTTATTTAGCAAGACTCGGGTTGTGTGTTTTCATGGCTACAGACTGTCACAGCCTTTACCACCTTTTCCCGACTGCTGCGCTGAAAAGCACTGTAAAATAAATACTTGGCGTTCATCATTTCACATCTGGGTAATGAGTCATTGGCAGAAATGCTTCGGGCACCAGCCCAGTCAGAATGGAGGGCGGGAGAGCGGCGGGCAGTGTTCTCTTCTGCGGCTCTTAGGGCTCTGCTGCAGCGCTAGTGACTCAGTGCTGCAGTGATGCTCTCTGAGACTTGCTGACGATGTGGTACAATTGACAAAATATTCTCTCGGTTCATTTCTTGCTGTTCTGCAGGTGTTTCTGAGTGTGAGCTGTGCCCTGAAGCGTTGGTAGCTTACACATCCCTGGTGGTAACACGTGAGCAGAGTATTCTTTTTCTCCTAACATGTAACTTAGGAATTCTAAGTCCAAGTGGAGCAAGACCTTGATGCTTCTGATTGTGTTCTCTACAGCGCAGCAACAGCAGGAGCAGTCAGCTGATGTGGTGGAACTGTTTTTGCAGTACTGTAATGGCTTATTTATAATTACAGTGAGAACTTAGATATACCAGTGTCACATCAAAAAACAGCTGCATCATAGGAGATACTGTAGCCTAGCAATAAAGAAAGGCAAAAGCTATAAAAGCTTTCTAGTCTAACAGTATGCAAAGGGTCAAATTTGTGCCTTCTTCATCTCAAAATAGATTTTTGGACTCTGGTGACTTTGGTGTATCAAAAGAATTTATTTGCTTCTGTGATCAGAAACAAATTTCTCTACTGCAGTGATTAAACTTGCAGCATAACATGCAATGCTACCAGGTGGCAGGAGCTCAGTATGTGGGTAGTACAGAGAAGTTATAGGCTTTCTCAGTAAGCACTCAACAGCACTACCAGCCACTCTTTTTGTATGGAAAAAAGCAGTTGGTCAATGCCTATGTTGAATCGTATGGTTTCCAACTCCCTTGGGTTTTTTTTCTACAGACTTCAGCACAGAAATGAGGCAGGTACTGCAAATAGCTTCTGGCTAAACATATGAGAAAAATAGCTGGTGATAATGGGAACAGTTTTTCCCTGAACCTTTCAGCAGTGAGCTGAGAGACTTTAGTTGTGCCACAGACATGTTCTAAAAGAGTACGTCTTAGAAGCCTGGCAAATCTAGGGGGTTTTGTATGTTTGGTTTCATGAAAAACCTGGGAAATATCTAGAAAGATGCCTTGAAACCAATAAAACCAGGTGAAGTTTGTTCTGATGCAGATGCTTCGGTTTGATCTCTGTTGGTGGAGTATGCGGAAACAGAGTGCAGTGATTAGACCCCATGCGTGGATGTCTTGGTCATCACTAGTATTAGATACCATCATGAAGCAGGATATGAGGATTGAGAACACCAGCTGTATTTGGTGTATTGAAAAATATATGTGGATATTTCACATGGAAACACTGGGAAGCTGGGAGAAATTCTGTCTAGGCTTCTCATTTAGATTCCTTGGAGAAAATAAATGAGCTGTCTTTTGTGTTAGGAGTACAATTTGAGGTATTCTTTGACAGTAAGTCATGTAGCAGTGGCCAGCAAGGGCCAAGGATATGTGCAAAGTTGCACAACCTCAAAAAAAAGTCTGGAATGACTGTTGAACCTGACTTAGAAGGCGAGAGACTCGGAGGCACATGGCCCAGTCTAAAGCCAAGTTCTTTGAAGGTCTGCAGATGGAAACATGCCGGAAGAGGGCTGGCTCAGAGCACTTTGTTATTATGAATGCCTGAATAATGTTCATACTTTGTCATTGCTCACTTTTATGGGGGGGCTGGCTTCGAGTGTAGTATATTATGCAACGGTTTTGTCATGTATCAGTGATGATATTAACAGTCTAATGCTAAACAGGTTCTGAGGAAATGAGGAGGAAAAAAAAATGACTTACTATATTTACCCTGAAACAAGATTCAATCTGCCACTGTATTTAATGCTATATTTTTCATTATCTCACAAGCATATGTTGGAACCGCTACAGATGATGAAGTTAGCTGCTGGGCAGAGCTATCATCAATGCTTTCCATCTTTATTTTAATAAGAGGAACGAGCAAATTGTTTGTGACCTTTGTCAAGGGCTTCCTGAAGACAAGAAATCTAGCTGCAACAGAATCACTAGCCTGGAGCCCTGCTTGAATATTCAAAGCTTTAGCCCTGAATAAAATGTGCTGTAACAAAGCCATTGTGTCTGATAGAGCCATGTCTACTACAAAAGAACAGGGATCTAACAGCAAAAGTTAAATCTTTTCTTTCTTCTTCCTTACACTTCTGGAACAATGTTGGCAATATGCTGTTTTGTTCAACTGCTCTGAAGATGTACATTCAAGGCAGGAAGCTTAAAATTCCATTTCCTTGACAGCTGGCTCATCACATATATGCCGTTGTGGGGAAAAAAAGGGGGCTTTTGGGTTTTTAGGAAATAAAAAGCTGACATATGTGCTTTTCCTATATGTCACATAGGGGTCATGTCCCCTATGGCCAGCAGCATTTAGGACCAGGGAGATGCCATTTTCAGGTACCTCGGACAAAGAGAGCCTTCGGTGAAGCTAAGCACATGATACGGTGTCAAGTAAGAATGCTGAGGCATGAATGGGGCTCTGTGTCGAAGAACAGGAACGGCTTAAAAAAAGCCTTCCTGGCATGGAAGGGGTTCCTATAGATTCCCTGTGCACAGAGTATGGGGTGAAAGTCTCAGAGCTTTACACAGTCTGTAAAATAAGATATGGGAAGAAGAGATCCTGGTGTTTGTGTGGTGATTTGTTCTTGGCAGCATTGTGCGGTGTTTTATTACTTCCAAAGGTACTGCCTGATCATGGTGTCTGTTGTCATCAGGAGTTCCTCATTAGATGTGGGGAAAAAAAAAAACAACCAAAACAAAACCACCCCAAAAAAACTCCCCCCTCCCCCCCCAACCCTCACCAACCAACAACTCCACCCCGCAACAAACAAACAACCCACCGAAACGACACCAAAAAAACCCCACCCAAGCCCCAACCACAGTCACTCCACCCCTCAAGAGAACAGCCCCAGTAATTCTGGGCATTATGGCCAGTGTAGGTTCCCTGTGGTAGCCACTCCAGGGACTTGAACCATCCATCAACAATAATTGTTTTGACATTTTTATTTCTGTGCTTCTTAATAGTTTGTAGAGATGGAGCATGTACCAGGTGCTGTCTTTTGATTCAGGTATAGGCTTTGCAGGTGACCTGAGACAAAGCACTTCACTGTGGATGTGTATTTAAGCCAAACACTCAAATCAGAGCTTCTAAGGACAATTTCATATAGAGGGAAAACAGAATACACAGTAGAAGTGGTAATGCATGAAATGAGACAGGCAAAACTGAGAAATATTTGCTGGATTTGACAGATGATAAAATTTTGACATATCAGGTAAATGCAAATGTAATGATTGTTCTTCTGTGTGATACTGGGGTTGGAGCAGGGGGCAGGCAGTGACCTGTAAACCTCCAGAGTTTTTCAAATATGTGAGCAGTTCAGGTTACTGTTTGTGCTGTTAGATCTTGAGATGAGGGATGAAAGCTCCTGTGTGGTTAAGGTGCAGAGAAAGGCCTGTGCCGTGAATAGGCTGGTGAGCTTGGCAAGGGCTCAGCCACTGATGTAGAAGGTGGTATGTTGGAAAGCATGTATCTTGGAAAGCAGTTTCATCTCCTTCAGCTTACCCTTTTTAAACTTGGTAGCTGCTGCAGAACCATACTTGTAGTTCCTGGGGAGCGCTTTTCTCCAAGAAGGAAATAATTTACAGCTGTATCTTGCCTTTTCTGGATCTATCTCCACCATGTAAGTCAATCTCATTGCTGGACACAGGCTGAGAAGTCGAAGTTAGCATTGTTTTGGAGACCCCTTGGAATAGGTTCATGCTTAGCTTACCCAGTCACCATTTTGCTGGAGGTATGAAGAGGGATCCACATAGAGATGAAGAAATCAGCTGGGAACTGCAACCCAATTCTGATGCCAAGGAAAAGCGAAGAACAAAACGGGACTCCCAAGCTAAGTAGCAAAAGCAGGCCAGTAATTTCCACAATAGAGTTGCATCTCTGTTTAATGTTTCCATACTGTGTATTTTACTACTAATGTTAAACTTGAGAGAAATTTCTGTATGCTAGGTATTAACTACTTTGGGTACTTTCCAAATATAAGTGTTATATGTGAGCACAACCCCTTGTTTACTCATCCAAGGTAAATGAGTAGAGTCATGTGTGTGCCTGAACAAATATGTCCCTAGCTGTTGTCTCCACATATGGTGACTGACTCAAAGTCTGTAGTTCCATAAGAAGGTACAAGAAGGTCTTCTGGGCACCATATTTGTAGTTGGATAATTTTATTTTGGCATCAGTTCCTTACTGGTCTCTGACATCTTAAGTTATATTTCTTTTCTGTGAGTTATACTCTGATGCATTGAAACTAGTATTTTGCTCAGTACTGTATTGCCACACACTGAGTGAAATCCCGTGTGGGCATCCAAGGAAGTACGGCTATAACTGCTGATTTAAGCAGGCTCTGTGGAACCCAGGACATTTGAGCTTGGAAATGTTATTCCAGAACTGATACTTACCCTTGTGCCAGGGTAATGGCATAGCAAACCCAACTTTGTTGCCGTGTGTGGTAGTGAACTCGTGTACGCAGCAGAGTTTTCTCTGGTGTTTGTGACCACTCATTTGGGGGTGATAACAAACAGCTAGCTGCCTGATGTGAAGTTTCACAGCAGCAGTCCCAGGTCGTTCTGAATTTTGGTTGTTCGCTGTGAACTGGTGATGTTGGTTGTTGTCAAAGGGCTTCTGTAAAATAGATGAGGAGGCTGCCGTCAATGGCTCTTGCAAAGCTACGAAAGTGGCTGGGACCCAGAATGATGAAGATTTTAAGTCACCTTTTGGCATGTTCTTCCAAAGGCTTCAAACCATTTCTTGTACTTGTGAAGTGCTGGTGCCATTTACTGGGATTATTTTCACGTTCGAGGCTTCAGATATAGCATGTCTGAAAACTGGGGGAGTCTACACAATTATTTCTGGCATTAATGCTTCTGTGCAAAACCATCTGGTGGAAAGCTTGGAGTGCTGAATGAAAGGTGTAAACCTGGATTAGCATTGATATGGTTTTCTATTGCATTTGGCTAATTCACATCTCACTGGATGTTATCCAGGTTCCCTTAGAAGAGCCAAGATTGCCATCATACAGTGTAATGCCATATGTTAAGATTCATATGACATATTACCTAAAAGTCATAAATTATTATACTGTGTCTCTTTACAGGGCTGTGATTAGAAATGTTTATGTAAATGCACCTTCCAAAGAAAAATGGCACATGATGTTAAACAACAGTATGCATGGCAGCTCTAATGAGATACTTTGACTCAGTCAGGATGTTGCCTTGAAAACAATCTGATCCCAGTATAATGAGAAATTAATGTCCCTTTTTAAATGCACTGATCTTAGATGAGGTTTCTGCCGGGGCTGGCATCGCTGGGGAAAATACTCTGCGGACTCTAAGAGGAAGACGAGAGAGAGTGATTCAAAGACAAAACTGCAGAACGTACCGTTTTGTGAATTAGAAACATCTAGTCTTAAGAGTTGCAGCACATCTTGCTGTAGTGCATTATTATAAGCTGATTTGGGCTGGTCTCGGGGCACGTGTTCCACCGGTCATGTTTTTAATTGCTAGGTTTCATGAAGATCGCTTATGAAACCAGTTAAAGCAGCATTGGCTGTTACTTGAGTCACTTGGAGGAGAAACTGCCTCTGTATAAATCCAGCTTTGCCAGAGCTTCCCAATGATGGTCTTAACTGTTGTGGTTCTCCCTAGAAATAGGGGTCTCTTAGGAAGTCCTTGCCTGTGGGATTTCCCTGGGCGTGTAAGTCTGTGGTCCTGGCATTCTGTCTGTGTCACTTGAATGAATTTCCATGTGCACACTCTTATGTATAGACATGCCCTGTTGATATATGACTGTAAGATAAAGATTTCACTTGGGCTTTTACAATGCTTCCACAAAAGTGAAAAAGGTAACCCTCTGTGTAACTCCCATTTTTCTTATATAATGCATCTCAAATTCTGCCAGTGGTGGAAGGTGCTACGTGCCCAACTAAGCTGTGGATTTTCTCAATTGCTTCTTCAAGGGTGGGTACAGAAATGAAGTGAGTGAAGATGAATATGCTTACTTAGAAAGCTAAATAAACTGTGTAATTGAAAAGAACCCCACTACCATAAATAATGAATCAGATGGTTCTTTAAAGTATCAAAACAGAGGACATAAAATAATTCAGGTTAGACATTGGATTAAAAAAAAAAAAACAACCAGGAACCCATTTAATGCTGAGAATAATGTGGGGGTTTTGTGGAACAATAGATTTTTCAAATCAGATGAAAGGATCCAGTCATTCTAATTATCACTAAGTCACTTTCTCTCCCTGAGAGATTATAGCCCAGTTTTCTACTGAGTGTAACTGTGCTTTGCCTTCTCCTGTAGTCTGTTGCAATATTTGAGAAGATGAATGAAAAATGGTAAAGATGTAAAAGGAGGTGTGGTATCAGTTTTGAATCAAAGCTTTCACAGCAGCAGGCAAACCAGAGGAAACCCTTGGTTCATTCTGAAGTGCATATGAACTTGCACAGTGTTCACAAAAGCTGTTTGATTCTGACTTCTACTCATCCTTCACACTGAGTGTCTCTGAAGCGGGTGTTGCATCCACAAACCACGTTAGCTGCTCTGACTTTACCCGTTACGTTCTCTGATACCTGTGCAAATGCACAGTGGTGCTGCATGTGCACTGCTGTGTTTTCCTGCATGTACCTATTGCCCTTTCGTATCTGTATCTGCCTTTTCTTGTCATCCTCACATCGGCGTCGATGAGCGTGTTCCCAAGGCTCAGTGTCGCCACAGGATCAGCTCTCACATGATTATGTGAGGGATCAGCATGATCGGCTGTCACTGATTTCACTGACATCTGTCCCCACAGTGAGACAAGCTGCAACATGAATTATTGAAGACATACACATGCAGATCTGTGTCATGATTACGCCAAACAATACGCTTTGCCACGCTCCAGAGAGCTGAGGAGAGCCATGTGGACAGCTGCTTTAACCCTTTTTGACAATCTGTTACCATCTTTCAAGCTCAGGAACTTTCTGGGGGGCTTGTAAAACTTGGGTAGTCTCAGTCTTTGCTCCCTGTTCTAAGCTGCTGTTGCATGTTTACTGCCTGAACAGGATTTCCACCCTGCAAGGCTTTGTAAAACAAGTCATTTGAATCTTGATAGGAGGACTCGATCTTACAACAGGCTGAAAACGCTGGACCTGATCCAGCAAAGAAAGTAAGACCCTAATTAAGTATAACCTCAAGCCTCACATTAAGCATGACACCACAGACCTGAGAATCTTTGGGGCTGAGTGCTGGGATCACTGCAGGATTGTCTGAGTAAGTGGGTTAGGACTCAATTCTGAAAAACAATAATAAACTTGTTGACTTCAGTCACTGGGTAGATTTAAACCCCACGCTGTACTAACACAAAGTTGCAGCTATTTGTATTTGCTTGTCTTAACAGTGCATGGGATTGTTCACAACACACAAAGAAATTAGAGCTACGTGCATGTGCATGCCTGCAGCTAGCAGCTCTGGAGGTGCCGCAGCAAAAAAGAAGGAAAAGTCATTCCATAAGACAGTTCTTTGTTTATTTTGTGCATCAAGTTTAAGGCAGAAGAAACTACAAAGGCAATAATACCCAGAAGAGATAAATACTAAATAACCACAGAAATCAAATTATTTAATTTAAAATAACTGCAGTTACCCTTTGGATGACCGGAATCCTAATATGATAAGGCACAAAACAGGGAGGTGTCGTCTGTGTGGGTAACCTGCTTGCAATATTGGTGAAGATGTGGAAATATTCAGCACTTCAGTAGCTATTGATCTGTTCAGAAGAATGATTCAGGTAAGCTGCTTTATCAGCTGCACTTGTGCAGAGGAAAAGGGATTGGTTATCGATACATCAGACGACAAAGCATGGTTTGCACAGAAAAGGTCTCAGGTTAGCTATGAGACAAGCAGCAGCCAGGTTACAGTTAGCCGGATGTGTGAGAAGGGGAGAAGCAGAAGTGGTAGCAGAATAAGGAGGCTGGTGTCTGCGAAGGTCTGGGCAGTGGTACTGCAGGAAGACTTGCTGGTCTGTGGTATCTTGTCCTACTGAATGTCAGCCAGGCCCTTGCACGTTGTTGCCCAATAGTGGGCGTGGTGCTCTTTCCTTCTTCTTAGAAGCACTGATTTTTGTTTTTAAAACTGTTTTTAATAAGTTTCATAACTTTTACTGATGAGTAAAGAATTCTGACCTTGTCCTGTCATCAGTCGTGCTCTGGCTTGAACACTTATGGGTGGGAAGATACATTTTCGGGATCTGTACTTTTGCACAGGATGTCTTTCACAGTGTAGT
The DNA here is from genome assembly GCF_000690775.1 of Eurypyga helias. Classification (NCBI taxonomy): domain Eukaryota; kingdom Metazoa; phylum Chordata; class Aves; order Eurypygiformes; family Eurypygidae; genus Eurypyga; species Eurypyga helias. Next base: position 11,671 of record NW_010260669.1, read on the forward strand.
TGAACCACTAGTTGAGAGAGTAAAGCAGTTTAAGAGGTTTGTATACCCCTTCTCTCCCTGTTCCCTGCAATTCCACTGGCTGAAGAATGGCTCACTGTAATGAGAGAGGTTAAAAAGGACTTCTCATAATTGAGAAGGGAATAAGATCAGCTGGGCAGGTTGGCAGATTTCAATAGCAGAATGTTTTATCAACTTTGTGACAGTACAGTTAGAGGGGCTGTTGAAGAGAGGTTGGAAAATGGTTAGGAAGGTCACAAGCTGATGTTACTGGCAGGCTATTAGTGATATCACTAATATGCTGTAAAGAGGTTATTTTAAAGTCCAGAAATTCGCGTACTTACTCGTGTAGATACAGATGTGCTTAATTTTGTAAGGGGGTTGGTAGACATGTCTGACTGATACCTCACATCTTTTTGCCAAGGATAAGCTGATAGAGACATTTGAGTATCAAACTCCCTATACTGTGAAATATGCTTGAGTAGAGCTTGATTTTTTTTTTTTTTAAACCCCTAGGTAAGTAAGCAATGTCAGAGTCTGTGTAACTTGATGTGTAAGAGTAAACCTTTTTGGCTTTTCAGTGCAACTTAAACATATACTTCTGTGAAGCAGATGGATATGAGCCCACTCTCATGACTGGAAGTTCATGGGAGCCTTTGTGTTAATTTGCAATGGAGCCTTATGTGTTTTGAGTGCCTCTGTCTCACTAAACCTCTATGGTAGCTTTATAATTAAAGGGTTATTTAGCGCTGTGTGTGGCTTTACAAGAATTTAATTCCACAGAGAGCTGTAGATAACTAAGGAGAAGCAAACAGTAGTCTTTACCCTATTAAACTTACTGTGATAGTAACAGTTTTCACCACCGTATCCAAATTTATCTGCTGGGTTAGCTTACAAAGTGAACAATATTGGTGGATTTTCTTTCCTTCTCAGAGCAGGTTGTGGGTTATTCTTTGTTGGCTTGTAATGAGTGGACTGCTTTGGATGGTTTTAATCTCAGTTTTCTGCTAACACACTAGATATTGATTCAAGCAAAGACTTAATATTCTCAAATATTGTCAAAGGGAGAGGATGAGCTCCCTTAAAGGGCTTAGCAGAAGTCAGACATGGCCTTCCACCTTGTTGCAGAAGTAATTATAACGTAGACCCTTGGACAGTGTCATGTATCAGAAGCTATGAATATTTGGAGCTTTGCAGAATGGATTATTTTCCCTAAATATACTCAGAGTAATTGTATAGCTCATATCCAGCAGGTCAGGATTACAGATTTCATTACAGATTTCAGAGATTGGAAGCCTTTATACAATTACCATAAGTCCAACTAAGAGGTAAAATCATTTCCTCAAGATGGAATAGGAGAGGATACTGATCTGACATGACTTTCCCTAGGCTTCAGTTTCATTAGGAAAATAAGAACCCTTCATTTTCATCTGGATTTGATATATCCTCAGACATATGGCCTATCAGGTGTGATATATGGTTGGATCTTCCTTCCCTACGTCTCTTAAAGATGTACAGATCAATATTCCTTGGGCCTATGCATGCTTGATTTCTGGAAGATTTTGTGAACAGTTTTCTTTTGGACTGGGATCTAACGGCACATTTCTTGCAGATACATTCTGCAAGTGACCCTGGCACCTTGGATTCAGCTTAGTTGCAGCCCAGAATGAAGAAAAAAAACCAAACCACCAAAACATCGAAAACATAGAAGAAATACTGCGTTACATGTACTTTTTGTTTCAATTTTCACCTAATGCTTCAGCAGGTTATTTTACACTTACAGTAAAACAAACAAACCCCAAACAGACTTCCAAAGCTAATGATTTTTAATAAATAATTGGGAACGTCTGCTGTCAAGGTGCTTCAGTCACGTGACAAAAAGCTATTTTCCCAATTCTCTTTCCAAAGTGAACTTTAGTCTAAGTGTATGTGATGCTATGAGAATGACTTCTCTGATGGGGATGAAAGGTCTCCCTGGACAGCTTACATCCAGCTCCGCATGGCCTCTTGATTCATTAAGGTGCTGCCAAGTAGGAATTGAGGCATCAAGCTCTCCAAGACCTTGATGCATGTATTCTCTTCCTTGGGGAAAAACAGTAAGGCTGTTGTGTGAGCTGAGGGGGCTACCCCTGTGAAATAAGGGATTTTTGTTTCAGATGATCTACGATCCAGGATCACTGTGTGGTTGGAGCAGAAACCACGAGAGACTACGAGACATTTTCTCAAACAAGGAATGCTGGGAGAGAGGGTCACTTGGTAAAAGCCTTGTAAGGCAAGGGAAATGTTACAGACAAGTTGAAGGGAGGGTGTCAGCACGTTAGAATACATGAGAGCAAATGGTCTCTGAACAGTCTGTTGCTCTGCTGGAAAGTTTGGTAGCAGAGCAGGTGTTTGTGGAACTGGGACTCAGAACTACTTATAGATGCAGGGTGACACATAGATAATGGGATTATGGGACACTGTTTGCAGAAGATGATTGAATCTAAGAGCTGCTTCCTTTCACAATTGATAGTCTTGCTTTGTTTTAAAAAGGTTCTTGAATTTCCGTTATAAATGGAAATACTTTTGTAGCAAACAGGGAAAATAGTTTGGGATTTTTCTTTTTTGAGTAGCTAGGTGGCAAATGTTCTTTGTGTGATTTAGCCCAAAAGAAGAAGACGTTCTCAGGAAGCTATCAAGAGTATGAAGAACAGAGGTAGTTCTAAGAGTCACAGTCAAAGAGAGTAAGGCCTGTGTACTGATTATACCCACTTGACAAAACACAGATACTGACTGTTGGACAGATCGCTTCCCATGGCGCTGCACAGACGTTACTGCTGTGCAAACATGTTAAAGAACCCAGTTGAAATGGCTTTCAGTTACACAGGCTCATATGTTGGCTTCCTGAAGGTGGGCAAACGTGACAGTGGTACCGGCAGGCAGGAGTATCCCACAGGCAGTGTGCGTTTGCTGGTGACGGTTTGTAGTGCGTAACATGATGTGGGAACACGGAGGATGTTGGTGGACACATCGCTCGGCCCATTGTTGTGTCTTTTTATAAAGGATAGTGGGAGACTCCTCTGTAATTGCAAATCAAGTGACAGAGGAGTGGGTGTGTCTCTAAATAAGTATCTCTCAAGGGTCTTTCTGTTGGACAGCTTTTAAGGAAGATATGAGCTGAATATTTTTCAGGAAGATAACTTTTTCTAGGAAAATGAGCTGAAAAATTGAGAGATAATACTTGGTAAAATTTTCTTATGGACTTCAAATTTTTTCTTTGAGTATTTGTACAAAGCAGATGCTTCACACAGCTCTTCTGCTGGCATCCGCTGCACGTGGTATGAACCAGGCCTGTGTTCAGTTCTTTTGGCACACACTTAGCCGTGTGAGTGTTGGCTGGCTATGATGGCTTGTGTATTCCTTAAAAGAGCTAAAAATGACTTGAAGGACCCATTCGCCAGTGCTTACCAACATGAGTCTCTTGAGGAAAGGTGCATATTTTGTCTGTAACAGAACTGAGAGTAGATAACCCTTTACGACCTGGAGCGATAGTCAATAGGTTAATGTTCTTCTGTTCCATATGAAATAATTGGGATCCAGGTTTTGTTGCCAAGTGGGCAAGCTACATCTTGGCCTGAATTTGATGCAAAACCCTGTAGTCAGGGTTGAGACACAGGGCTTAGAGAAATGAGGTTGGTTTTGGTCATGAAAACAATCATGGTGTAGGAGCTTCATGATCCTGAAATCCATGATACCTGGTGACACTCACATGCTGAGAAGACCTTCGAGGACATAGAAGTTGCCAAATTTTTAGAGAATCTTTGCCAGCCTGTGGTGTTGCAGTAAACCGGTCCTTTGGCAAATTCCACAGTAGCGGCTGCTGCAAAACTCCTCAGCCCTAGGAGCTGCTCAGATGAGCGAGGGCGCCTGCAGAGCTTTACGTGTTCCTGTCCAAGTGAAATGTCCTGGGAGTGTCAGAGTATGGCCTGGTAGGCTGAAGGTTGATAGAACAGGGTATTAAATACTGATGCCAACCCAGAAATGCAGGTTTTACCTACACATAGGTCAGTCAGTGTTTATGTCTGTGTAGCAAGGTATTGATTTTCAGCTTGTCAAAAAGGAAATACACTCGTGTAAAATCTGATTAGACTTAACGCTAAGATTGGAGACACAGAAAGATGGTTGAGACAAGTAAATGGTGAACTCTATTACTGTGTGTTAGCTACAGGTTATAAAGATGCAAGCAGAAGGTAACACATGCTTCTCTTTGTAAGCATATGACTTCAGCAGACTACTCAGATGCTTAAAGATTAGCATATGCCCGAGTGCTTTGTTGAATCAGGTCTTACTTAGGTGTGAACCCGAGACGATAGAGCATTCAGAGTTGTTTCTCTGTAGCCATAAGCAGGAGCTCACTGGCACATAGGGTTTAAAATATCGGAGAGACCTTGCTGCTGCATGTTGTCTTCTTATCCACATCTGTGGTACTGATCGTCTCTTTGTGTGGAATAGCAGTGGATGGTGACAATTAATTCCATAAGGTGAATGAACAGGATTGTATGTTTCCCATCAAAAGAGCAGCATCTGTTGTTTTTAGCACTTCCTGGAATCCTAAGTGTCTAAAATCAAACTAACAGTACATTAAGGTTGTTTGAGGTATTAATACTCCATATTTCCGTATTTCTTTTTTTTTTTAAAAAAAAAAGACCTTATCTTTAGTTTTTCAGGCTTCCTTATAGCTGGTGTTCTATTCCACAGCAGTGACTTATTAATATTTTTTCTCACCCCCTTGCCTGTGTCAAATAGATGTTTCTTTAAGAGCAGAACTCCAGTGTAAGAAAAATGTGTGTGTGAGTGTGTGAATGGACATACACAGTACCTGCATGTCAAATTCAGTTTTCCTGGCTGCTATAGTAAATTCAGCCTTAAACATGTTATTAGCCTTTGGCTTTGGAAAGCCATATGGCCAACAAATCTGGCCAGAAGCAGACTGATTCCAATTCACAGAAAGCTGGTAAACCTGGATTTGTTGCTGAGAGTGTCCAAATGTTGTCTTTAGTCAGCCAAGAAAATACTAGCAGCCAAACTATTATGATAAAGTAAGACTGATTGCTGTGTTTTCACCTGACAAACACAGGTGACGAATGCGGGGAGTGACAGAAAACCACCAGCATCTCTCTCCAGTAGTGCAGGGTATATAGCTCCAGAGAGCGGCTTGGAATTCTAGTGTTCTATCTGCCGTCCTCGTTCCTTCTTTTGTCTTCCAGAGCAGAGGGAGAATCAGCTCAAACTCTGTGCTTAGTACTTTGCCTGAGCAAAGGAAGAAAGCATTCGATCTCTGCTAAACAGAGGGGGACTTTGGTGTCTAGTCTATTAATATTTATGGCAACGTTGACCAGTTGGGATTGAATTCATGCAACTGGCTGGAATCGGAATGCTTTTTGGTTTTCAGTTGTTTAATGAAGGAGTTGGAGCTTTAATTGTCATTATGTGTAAATCCGTTCTGTTTAGCTTCATGAGAGAGGGGGTTATTTTTGTTATCTCTCCCTAGTAAGAGTTACTTGCTTAAGAAGCTTTCAAAATATTAACCAGTCGCTGAAGGTTCTTTGAAGAAAAATATGACTGCTCGTGTAAACAATTAATGGTTGTTAAGCATGGCAGTGTATATTATGACAAACAACACATGCTACATTATGCCAGCTGGTGTAATGATGTGATAATGTCTGACTCATTAACTCTGGCACACAGTTTACGATGCCCTTCTATGACAGGATTAATTGATTCACACATACATTAAAACAAAAATAACTAAACTGAAATTCAGCTGGAAGCCTGGCTTCTCATTTGTCATCAGCCCTGTTGGTGGTTAAAGCCAATTTGGGCCCAGTGCAGAGCGAGTCGAGGTTTGTCCGCTGACCTTTGTTTTGGCTAACTGCATCAGTATCTTGTGGGGAGGGAAGAAGTTACCTGAGCCACCGTTTGTCTGAAGGGTCCCTACAATGGCTTTCAGTGCTTCTGTAACTGTTGGAATCACATAGGGAAGTTGGAAGGTGAAAATATTGAAGAATTCAAAGCCATTTTTGACCGAATAAGGACATGAAGGCACAGCCCGTTGTTTACTGTCTTCATGGAGCAAGAGTGAATTAAATATATTTGTGTCAAAGGATTGTTTAGCTGTAGTGTTGCTTGTGGAGAATCTTCCCTCAAACCAGAACTTAAAACACTCAAGAGATCAAATTCCTGAAGGCTATCTCAAAGTTGTTCAGACAGTGGGAAAACTCAGTTGGAAACAATTTGATAAAGAGGAAACAAAACCAATTATTTAAAAATGGAAAGAAAAAACTTGTGGTTAAGTGACTGTCTTGATGCTCTCCGATAGGGAGAAACCCAGTGTCTCTTGGCTGTTACCCTGTGTCACTGATTAGCCTGTACCGCACATGATGAAAAACAGCTACTATATTCACTCAAAGTTTTTTGGGCTGCTCTGCTTGCCGTGTGTACCTGGTGGAGGAGCCGCAGCAGAAGCAAAGGTGTTGGGAGTTGTGAGCAGGACTGCATTCTCAGTTTTGCTCACGCCGTGACTGTGAGTTGCTTAATATCTAGCAGTCCAACAAATAGTTGTACACACCTGAGTGTGTAGTACTCGGGTGTCAGTACGTCATTCATGGCAAGTAGATAAAAGGATGTAGACTTTTCAAACCCCAACAATGCTTCTGAAGTTGAAATTGGAAAATGTCTTGCTACTATTATACTGTGCAGTCAATTTTCTGCTTTCTGTGCATTGCTCAGGGCATGTCATTAGGCTTAGAAAAATAGTTTGATCTACGTGTTTCCATTTGATAGGTCCCTTAAAGAAGGACAGAAGGGAAAGGACAAGTTAGTTATTCATACTACGGAATAGCTTGTAGCAGGGCTTACCTGTGTTAGGAGTTGTTGGCAAAGAGACAAAAAGGAGAGAAAGCAGAGGATAAGTGCAAAAACTGGTAGCTTGGGTGAAGTTGCAGGTCTAATCAAAGGTTTAATTTAACCTGTGGCTTCTTCCCGGCCTTCCAAAAAGTGGAAGGCCTTGCTAAAGTAAATGTGATCTGAGACTAATCAAATTGCAAAAAATGAAACAATTCTAGGGAAGAAACAGTATTATCCAATAACTTTACACTATTTAAGAAATTAAGGTGGCTGAATCTTGATGTTCAGTAAGTAATTATGACATTTTTGAGAGGTGTGACTTCCTCAAGTGGCTCATTTCTGCAGCATGAAGCAGTGTCTTCAGATGCTGTTTCTGCGTAGAGCGTTACGGTAAAGGGATTATGTCCCCATGCAGTCATGCAGAATAGTCACCTGAGTTTTGCTACTGGGAGCTGGGATGTGGGTGAGACCTGGTTACCCCAGTTACTGTGTTTCACTCTTGCTAAACATAGGCGGGTGCCACTGAAACTCTCTGAAAACTCAAACCCAGGTCCCTAGTTCAAGAGTAGTTTGCCTATGGGATGAACTCTTTTCAGTTTGTGTTGGGTTTAAGAGAGCGAAGCCTTGTCTACAATTGGGCACTATATCAATACGAAGGATAATTGTACTTTGTTTCCAAAGATAAATATAACTGTACTTACAGGCAATATTTTCGCTATTTGAAGTTTTTTGGGCACTGACTGGTTTTAGCAGCCGTTTCATGTGTATTAACTGCTCCTGCCAATGGCTTCTGATACCTGAGGTGGTTCAGGTGTTCCTGCCGTATGCTCTGGCCTGAACTGTAGAGAGGTCTGCAGGGAGCTAAAATCCCTGGTTAAACATGAAGTCCTCTCCTATGGCTTTAAGTCTTGCTACATTCTCTGTACAGTCATTTTTCCTTTAAAAGGCTGTCATGTGTAAGTGTGCCTGAGGTTTAGATGTTGCATCTAAATGCAGGGAGAACCCTGAATTAGCCCCAGGGTGGGCTCATGTTAATTTTATTGGAATGTCTCCAGGCAACTGGAGCACTGAGCTACTGTTGAGTTACCAGATTACATTTATGCGAGCTGAAAGCTGAGGCTATGCACTAACCTGGCATCCTGGTGACTTGTCACAATTACCTGATGTGACGTGGCTGACCACTACAAATGTATCGTCTTCTTTTGCTCAACACATTCTTTTGGAGACTTCATGCTGCCTGTGTTGAACTGACAGGTTAGCGCACAAGAGACAAATTGCAGCACAGCATGGACTCGTGAACTGGAGCCACCGTGCAGAATGGTGGCTGCTCTTCTCTCTTAGAAGTTAAATATTCCCAATAAGGATGTCACTGCTCTGCTCATTATGTTTCCTTGGAGGATATTACTCTATGACAAGGCATGGTTTGTTTGTTTCTTTTTTTTTTTTTTTACTAGTTTATGGTAGTAATCTGACCCTAAAACCCAGCTGAGACGAAGGCCACATGGTTTTTAAGTGCCCAATGAAAACTGTTTCTTCCTCATGTGGCTTACAGTTTTAAACAGGTCAGGAGAAAAAGGGAGAAGAGTATATAATTCCAAATAATTCCTAGGAGTTTAGCAGAGGCAGAGATCCAAGATATTCTCCATAACTGATGCACCTTGAACTGGTATTTTAAAAAAACTTTAAAGCATTTGGCCAGAAAAATACTGTGTTATTGTCCATGTAAAACAAACAGCAAATACTTACAGTGAAGGTTTATCAGGAGATGTGTGAATTTCACTGGGCATGTAAACTGGGTGAGATATTTAAGGGTTCAGATGACCCTGATTCTTTCAGTTGGCTTTTCAGAAAAAACCCAAGAAACTATGATTTATGAATAAGTAGTTTGTAAATAGTTCCTAGCCCTCAAGTGAGAAGGCTTGTTTCCCTGGAAGTCTGTTGGACAGAAGCAACCAGTGGGATGCTGGCAGAGTGCTGCCACAAGAAAGGAAAACAACAGGGATTATTTCGAGTGTTAATTTATTTATTGTGTAAGTACTTGCTTTTATCTGCTTCTAATACATTAATGGACTTAGGAGCAATGGTGGTTGGATATAGGAGAGCAGCTTTTGGAGACGTGATCTCTCAAGTCTCCTTTGGCTTTTCATACCTTCCCTGGTATGGGTGAGGTAGAGTCTGTCAGAATTGTTGCACTGTCTCCTTTGGAGCTCTGCAAATTTGAGATGTTTGAGGATACCATTTTTACTGCTCATCTGAGTAGTCGTGAAGTACCCAGCTTCTTCTGTAGTTAGATGTGATTAAACACAGAACATGCCTCGTTTCTACGTCATGTGGCTGTATTGAGTATGGACAAACTTGTTTGTGTGTATGGAGAATCAGCTGAGGCACCCAAGTCATCAGATGTTTTTCCTCCTGGAGACAGATTTCCAGTTCATTGAGAGGCCTCAGGTTTTTCCTATGTGGACTGGAGTAACCTCACTAGTTGCAAAGTTGGAGGGGGGTCCTGAGTGCTGGGGTTAGTAAAGGGGTGGTCCAGAAGCAGGTTATGCCCTACAGTGAGTCTGGAGGAAATCCAGACAGCTGTGTGCTTTTGGAGGATGCTGCAAGGATCCGTGAAACACAAGTTAGTGCTCAGTGACCTAGAAATCAAGCTTATACCTAACTAGAACTGCTGATTATGTTTGCAGTGGAAAACAGGAACTGTATTTTCATAGCACAGAATCATTGCTTTAGACTAGGAAACGGTCGGTCACACAGGATGTAATTGCAGGCTGGAATGCGCCTCTGTATGCGTGCACACATACATGTACAGTTTTATTAGCATATCTGTACACTCTTACTGCTAATGAAAGTCTGTGTTCTGCATCATGCAATGTGCTTATAACTGAGGCTTCTTTAATGGCAACCTTAAATAAAGTTCACCACCTGTATTTAGAGTTTGTGTCTCGGATCCTGTAGTCTAAGGTGTCACTTGTTATCAACTCTTACCAAAGGAGAAGTACTTCTAGGGCTTGCGGTAATGATTAAGAAGATTAATTTCAGCTAAAGGAAATGTCTGATGATGATGGAAAGATAACAATCACGTATGGAGGAATAATGGATCACATAATTAACTCCATTATCACATTATGAAAAGGTGATCCTTGGGCTATAGGAAAACACAGATGGGTTTGTGAAGGCTGGAATGCTATTTTTGAACCTCCTGCAACGCTTTGGAAGAACAGCCTCTGCTGGGACTCCATAATGTGTAGCTCGGTGGGCTGGGCTGGGAGCGAGTCAGTGGCGTGCTGCTGCGAAGGAGGACATCTCTGCACAGGAGTAAGGGGCTCTCTTGGTGTTAAGGCCACAGGAAACTGAGAGAAAGGGTTGAGGAAGATTAAGAACTGGAAATTTCCCTGCAGTATGGTACAACTACAAGGGTGAACCTACATTTGTTTTATAAATTATGGTTTTATAGCAAGAGATGCCAGGTGATGCTGTAGGTACACAGCGTAGTATCGTGGATCCTTTTTTGAAGCTCAGGAGCTAGTTTTCAGTTGAACTCATTGAGGTCAGTTTAATCATGCAGTAGACACTTGAGAATGATTGGTGTACCCAGACTTTGCTTCATCCTGATGTGCAGTTAACGTTTAGAGTTGCTCTCAGAAAAGTCCTGGTGGCTTGAAAGTTGTCCAAGAGGAGGTTTCTGTATTGTATTTGAGCTGGCTAACAGTGTGTATTAGTAGTAACTTAGACTAGAACCAGCTTCGTGACCCCCATGTGATGTATTTTGAATGTGGAGTCACATCTCGGCCCTGCCATTTCTCCTGCTGCTGCCCGAAGATGTGCCTCTGCAGGAATAGGGATGTGAGGTGAGGACACAGCTTTCAGCCAGTTCCTGCATAGGCAAGGAGACAAGAGATGCAGGCATGAGGAATAGCAGAATATTTTTCTTATTGCAGTGGTTGAGTTGAAAAAGGAGAATCTGAGGCTGGTGACGTGTGACTTGCTGAGCTGGTTTAAGGCACATCATACTTGAAGGGGCTGTAAGAGTTAACCTATCCGTTTGCCTCCAGTGACTTAAGATGGTGTTCAGGTGTCTAGACATATTTCCTGATCAGGAAATGGCCCTCACCAACCCACTAGTAAGTCAGGCTTACCAAACCACTAGTGTCAAATGCTGCTTTAGAGATAAAATATATATATGTGTGGAAAATAAAAAACAGCATCCAGAGCTGCTGGAGTAGTAATGAACTATAATGTATGCTAAATACAGAGGCCAAGCACTGCAGGCAATTTTTCCAGTGCTCATATAAATCACATGGTAAAGGTTTTACTGGAAACCCAAATGGATATTTAAATATTCCCCAGGTTAAGTTTATTCATTTTGGTTTGATTGAAACAATCAGAAAAGATTGTGTGGCTGTAATTTCAACAGGAGGTTAAAGTAGGTGACTGACCGAGTTGTGATCGTATTTACTTTAGACCTCAGTAGAGAGATTACTCATAGGGATCTTATTAGGCTGCGTGATTAAAAAAGAAAAGCAGCAGCAACAAATTTTCAATATCTAACACATATAGTGGCTGCATAATGTTGCATCTAGATGGATGATAGTTTAATTTAATGTTCAGTCTTATGCATGGGCTTACTCAGACAAACAATTGCTTACTCCTAGGGGATTATGGGCATTAATATCAAAATGATAACACAAGCATCAGAGCCGTGCTCAAACAGAGAGCTGGAGGATTCAAAGCAGCCTGGTCCTCGTAGGAGCTGATTTATTTGGTTGATCTCACTGTAACTTACACTTTTTGAGAGAAAAGAGAAGCTGTAACAGCTGTAGTATTCCCTGTGCCTATAGGTGAGACCAAAGACTAGAGCTCGGCTCCTGCAGAAATCCCTAATGAGATTTGCACAGCATGCCTTGTCCTTCAGTTAAACTAACAAGCTGTGGGCTCTGACTGCGTTCACACACCTAACCCATATTTTAGCTAGTGCTCATCTTCTTTCCACCCTACCCCTTGTCACCCTCCTTTCTCATTCCACCAAGTCCGACTACTAAAAAGGTGACGGAGAGCGGCCCAGGGAAGCGTTGCAGGGGAAAAGCGTGGTCCTGCCTAGCCATCAGTGCAAATGCAGACAGCACACACACAGACATTAAATAATGACTTACTGCCTCAAAATGTGCCTGTAATGAGACACCATCATCATAATTTAACCGTGTAGTTCTGCTTAGTGGCAATATAGAGAAATTATTAATTAACCAATTTTATAATAGAATATACAGAGGCGATATAGCTGCCTAAAGGAGGAAGAGAAGCCTGTAATTTGCTGGTATCAGATGAATTATATTACAAAAATGAGCTTCAAAAACTGCAGGAATGGAGAGGGGAAAAAATAGGACTGTAATGGTTTTGGGTTGTTTTTTGGTTGCTGTTTTTTCATTTGCTAATGATTATTATATGTCCATCCTTAAGGTCATTTGTGATGTGTCCCATGCTGAGAATTATGACCAGCAGCAAGAAATGAGAAATTAATTTGTTTTAAATGATACTACACATTATCAGGAGAGAGACTGCATTTTCAGCCACCAAAATGACTCCTAATGACAAGCTTAATCCTTCTATCAGACACAGATGCGCAGAGTGCCTTGCAGTTTTGAGAATCGGCTACTGTGCGCAAGAATAAAACAAGTTTAAAAAAAATCCTGCAAACCCCGATTCCTGTCCAGCAATCCATTTTTAACTTTGAATATCAGACCACGTTAAGATCTAGCTGTACACCCTGTTCAGCCACAGATGAAGTGAATGCAGTTAATTTACTTGTAAGGAGTTGCCTGTATTTGTATTGACACATAATTTTCTTGCTGGCTTGAGCTGGTTGAAGAGCCTGATGCCACACGTGTAAAAGGCAGAGGCAGGATTCCTGCTTGGGCAATGTCAGAAGGACCAGCTGCAGCCCTGTCTTAGTGCTGAGAGACACTCCCGTCCTTAAGGATGTGTGTGCTTGGTTATCATGCTGAATCGGTGCCATCAAGGAAGAGAAGTCAACTCTTGCTTTTGTGGATCAGCGCTAATTCACTGCTGCGGTGTATTAGTTGAAATTGCTGGGAGGGATTTCAAAGCTAAAACTCTGTCATAATTGACCAAGCTGGTATTAACCCACTCTTGGAAGGGCAGTGTGCATACTGCCACTAGAATGGGCAACTGCAACTAATGCCACTAGAAAGGCAGCGCTACTGTGCTGTCTCTAATCACAGTTTGATCTTGGATGTATTTGAGAATTTTTGTTACTTTGCCTCTTTTTCAAAGTAAACTTAATGGCTCTACTTGACCATATGATGGAGTGGAGAAGGGCGATGGGCTCCGAAGCTCATTTTTTTGCTTGGTTGAGTATGGCTGTGTGCCATTTGGTTAATGAAGGCCAGAGTGTGTTCATCATCACATGGACTTTCCCAAGTGTGACGAGACATTACTCTCCAGCACATGCTCCATTCCTACCACAGGTTCTTGCTCCTCTTTCAGGAGCCACAAGGTGTGATCCCATATTCAGATAAAGCAAATGCAGTACTCTAGCATGTCTTAAAGTCCCCCTGTCTTAGAAAACAAGTAGAAAAGTTGAAGACAGTTGAATTCAGATGAGTATTTTGGGAACATAATGAAATTTTTTTCTGATCCTTTGTGTTGGACTGCACACGTGATAATTGGTAACTGTTGTGACTCGGAGGGTCAAGATTCCCTGCGTCAAGCTCCCTGTTGACTTCCTTCAGTTGTGTGGTAAGATGGATGTAAGGGAAGCACCTAAGCTGCAGACTTGGAGTAGGTGGTATGAATATCGTCCGTAAAACACAGTGGCTGTACGAGGCTTAAGGTGCTTGGTTTGCATTCACGTTAGATAGACCCTGAGGAGCTGTGGAGGGGAGAGCAAGATGATCTCCAGGGTGCTGCTTTCATCCTCTCCTAATGAGGTAAATGACTGTGAGAAACTGATGGTTTGAAGAGCTTTACCCTTGAGCTTGTATTTCCACAGGATAAGTTGAATTGGTGTCTTAGGAAGAAGCACTATACTAGAATGAAATCAAATCAGATTCACGTGCTGGAAGATCTGAGTCACTGGAGACATTTGGCAAAAGAGGAAGATGCAACTTTGAAAGCAATGTGGGGATATAAAATAAAGGATGTGGTTTTCAGATAGTTTATCAGGGGAAGGTGGGATGTCTGATTACTTTCTCAAGTATCTAGAGAGAAATTTCTCTTCTGTTGGACTTTTCTCTTAACACTTACCATGTTGGTCCAGTCAAGGACTACATCCACACAAGGAGGCACTCTCCTAGCTACATCTGTGAAAGGAGTAAGCATCGAGGGGATTTCACAAAGGATTTTTGTTTGGTCCTGATCGAATGAAAGCAGCTTTCAGGATGGGTGAAAGATGAGATATAAGGAGAGCCTAAACTGCTGTGTATTTTAAAAATTAAGACCAAAACATTATTAAATAATTTTGGATTTTTTGTAAGAAACAAGGGATGAGACTACAGGGTGGCTTACTGATGCTCAGTTGTTTGAACCAGCAAGCAGATGTGATACTGCAGCGCCAAGACACTCAGATTATAGAGCACTCCTGCTGCGAGCCCAATGAAGAGGGAAACACAGAGATCAAGCTGTATGATTATGAAAGATACCTGTCTCTGATGGGAGTTCATTAGGGGGTGAAAAAGACTGTAGCTTATACAAATCACGGAGTTGTGGAATGAAAGCCTCACCAGAAACTGTTCACAGCACTCCTATGGGTGCCTGTTGTCAGGCAGCGCAGTCCGGGAAGCTGGTGTCAGTCCGTCGTACCGGCTGAGACCTGCCAAGACATCCTGTTGGGACTGACATGGTGTGATAACATGGGGCGCACCAGGCAATGCTAACACAGAGCCTAAAATCTTGTATTCCTTCCAAAATCTGTATGCGTCAGTGAGGGGTAATATAAGGTGGTGTAAGTGGTCTGCTTCATGGGTTTTCGTAGCCAAAAAGTCATCAGGTCACTTAATGTGGATGACTTCAAGGGAGGCAGCTCCTCTCTTCTGGGGGTCAGGATTGACCTGGGCTAGACTGAAAGCAAGCTCTCAGTGCTGCCTAATGGTTTTGTTTAAGTAGCAGGTGGAAGCAGAAAACCTAGCTTTATGAGAGGGGGCAAAATAAACAGGGTAAGACAGAAGGGCAGCTCAAAAGACAAACATTTTTGTATGTAAAGCATATGTTTTTCTGTAAGTTTCTAGTAACACTTAAGGGTATTTTTTAGGAAATGAAAGAGGAAGGAATGTTACTCTCCTTGTAAAGCATATGTCATTGCCAATGAAGTAATTAATAGAGGTTGATGTTTCTTTTTGTTCTGCAGACTTGTTTGAATTGTAGCCCCTTCCTGACGGTAAAGATGAACACTTTCTGTGTATAAAAACAACCAAAAAAACCCCAACCCAACAAAACAAAGACCAACCAAAACTACCTTCCTTGCAATTCAGTTGTTGAAGGAATGAACGTATAATGCACTACAGACTTATTTTAATAAATGCTTGCAGTCACTATATGATGGAAAGGGCATATCTTACCCTAAGTTTCACAGCTGCTTTTTGGCACAGTCTACATCTTATTGCACAGAACAATTTCTTCTTCCAGTTTTTACTCACCTTTTGGTTTGAGCGATGCGGGGAGTCGACTAGTTGAATCATTTGAAATCTCTCATGCTGATGGCACCACAGTTGCATGCTGCCAATTGCATAATAGTAATCACTAGTGGATAATTCTGCACAGGTTGATGGAATATACGGAAGTCTGCTATGAAATACGGTTTGTCTGTTTTTGGAGGTAAATGGATAAGAGGAAAAAGTTGTTTTCTATGTTTAATTAGTTCTGAATAAAGGATGTCTGGTATTGATAGAGGAGCTACAGCTGTGAACCGCAGTGTAGATGCTCAATAGAAGAGTCAACTGTTCACAAGCTTTAGTGAAGTCCTCAGTGAGTATTGTTTTTTCATTAGGATGTCCAAGTGTTTTTGGCATTGCAGCTCGTTTGAACTGCTTTGAACCTGTAACGACTTTTGGGTGTATCTCAAGTTTTTGTTTAAGTTGGAAATTATGAGGTACTCCAGAGAATGTCTCTTAATTTTTTGCTCCTCTGATAAATATTGAGAGAAATATGCTAGTGATGTTTCTTAGGCAGGCCCTTCCTGCAGTTTTGTGTCAGGGCTGCCTCAGTGGTGTTTGTCCTTGCCGTGGAAAGCTGAGTGACTCCAGAGTGGTGGTTTCGGAAAGACCTGCCTTAAGTCTCGTCTCTTGATGAAATGATTGTTCTGAACTGCCCGCTGTCCAGTACTTTGCTGTTCCGTAAAAGTCAAAGCAAGGTACGTATTGGAAAAATGGGCTATTTACCCAAGTGTCTATATAAGGGCTTACTAAATTCTGCTTTTAGTTTTGAATATCTGCGTCTGACTGTCATGCGGCTTTGTTGCCAGCAGTGTGCAGAGAGTTGGAGATGGGCTACAATAGCTTATCAGACTGGTATTGTTTGTTTATTGTAAACCACAGCTGTCTGTTGAGTGCCAGCTCGTGACTGACAAACAAATGAGTTTACCCTTCATCTATTTGAAAGTGATACTGAGAATCTCCACATCCCGTATTTTAATTTTTGTGTCCTTCTTTGTCATTTTCCCAATGAAAATTACCCCGGCACTGATCTCAATGTTAATGTATTCCTGCTTACATTTGACTTCTGAATATGTTATGGCTAATTATCATTACACAGGACGAGAGATCAGAGCCCTGACTGAGGTGCTTGGTATGGGAACAAAAGGAGGCCAACTCTGCATCTTGGCACAGGGCCCAAAAATTGTGACTGAGCATCTTGAAACTGGTGGAGTCTGGGGAGGGCAGGGGGGCTTGTTGGCTTTTTTTTCTTAGTTTCATTTTATTATTTTTTATGAACTGGGGGAGGGGCCAGGATGGGGCTAAAATTTCCCCTTGAACATGATGTCAATATGTTGGCATGTCTCCTTTTATTAAGATGCCATCCAACTGATAACAAGTCCTGCTGTGTTTTACCAACATAAAAAATTAGACTGGAGACCAGGGAGCGGCAGGTGGCTTTTGGCACCAAGAAATAATCACACTTGATGTGGAAAGTAAAGTAAAAGGAGCCATCTGTTCACTGCAGGAGGACGTGAAAAATCACATTAACATATTGTCACTAACATCATGAAATACACAGTTAATAATAAATTTAGTTATCATGGCAAGCTGCATTGGATGCTTCCTTAGAAAAAGTATTGTGTGGAAGATGTGCTTGCTCACATCCTCTTATTTGAGAGATATCCTTTTTTGTGAGGAAGTCCGAACCCTACCATTTGTCACTGCCTGTGTGAGCAGAAAGGAGTCTCCTCTGTTGGGAGCACGAATGGCTTTTCAGAGTCCCTCTTCTGCCTTTGCCCTTTCATCTGCCGTGCTTCTATCTGTCCTTCTTCCCTGAGTGCCAGGCAAGCATACGAAATGGTTGGAAAGGGAGTAACTGGGAATCCAATGGAAGGAAGGGAACAAAAAGCCTAGAAAAAAGGAGGAGCCTTGGATTAGGTGTATTTGCAGGGAGTGCTGAAGGTCTGCTCTAATGTCTACTTGAGTCCTTGGGAATCTTTTCTTTTGCTTTAATTGGCATTGGATTAGACTTGTAGGATTGAAGGTGTTTCTGATGGGAGCTCATTCCCTCTTTTTGTTGTAGCTGAATTTCTTACGTCTCATTAGGGTTGCACATAACCTGCAAAATCATGGGTTAGGTCAGGGAATCTTTTTCCTCTTCTGTGTACTGGGGTCTGCAAGGCTCCTGTGCTGAGCATGTCTGGGAGGGTTGCATGCTAAACTCTCAACTGACTGTCCTGTTTTGTGCCAGATGGCTTCAGGAAGTTAGTGCTGGCTTAAATCAAAGCAGCTGAAAATCTGAAGGCATGAACAAGGAATGTCCTCTTGGTCTTAAACACTTTTGGTTAAATTGTGCTTAAATAGTGTTGCTCTACTCTGTGTACACTTTACACCCAGTTTCTCTCTGGAATTTGTTTTAGCTTCAAATGGATCATGTTGCAAGATTTATTTTCTAGTCATTTCTGCAAAAACTCAGAATCTCTGAGGATGAAGCTGGTTCCTCTTTTCCTGTACGTTGAGCCTAATAAAAGAGGTTTTAACTGTGCCCCCTCCAACCTGTGTTACTCTGTTTTCAGCTTGAAATGACAATTGAATTAGTACAAAATTATTAAAGAGGTAGCAATAATAGCCTAGCAGTAGTTGAAGGAGAGAGGCAAAATGAACTGCATTGGGTCACATATTGCAGGTATCTGTTGTTTAGCTAATTAATGAGATTTGTACTTAGATGAGTAATAATTGGAGAAGTCTTCTTAACCCAATGACAGCATCTCAGAGAAGAGATAGAGGTTCATTTCAGCTACTTATTTTTTTCTAAAGGGTTGTCAGGCATTGGAATAGACTGCTCAGGGAGGTGGTTGAATCACAATCCCTGGAGGGATGTGAGATGTGTGGATGAGGTGCTGAAGGGCATGGTTTTAGTGGTGGTATTAGCAGTGTTAGGTTAACAGCTGGACTTGATCTTAAAGGTCTT
Organism: Eurypyga helias; assembly: GCF_000690775.1. Classification (NCBI taxonomy): domain Eukaryota; kingdom Metazoa; phylum Chordata; class Aves; order Eurypygiformes; family Eurypygidae; genus Eurypyga; species Eurypyga helias. The sequence continues at coordinate 30,172 of NW_010260669.1, forward strand.
TTCCAACCTATAAGATTCTACACCAGACAGGATAATTAATGTTTTCCCCTCAGAGTGATAGTCCTCCTCGCATGGCTTCATTGATACTGGTGAAAAAGCAGAGATAGAAATGAATTAATTTCACTGTTTGATTTCTTGTCCACATTGGACAGGAGCTGTCTGTCTGTCACTACACATGGCTGACTGTGCTGGGTTCAGCCAGGAAAGGTTTACCTCTCTTTACCCTGGCTGCTAGGAAGCTGTTCCTGGATGCAGAGAGCAGCACTGATCAGTTCTCAGCTGGCGCTGGGCAATGCCTGCACTGAATTCAAGGTCTTTCTCTGCTTCTGACCCTGCAGCTGCGTTCCCAGCTCTCGCTGTCTCGCTACAGGCAGTGCTGGGACACACAGTTCAGGCACCTGACCCCAACTGACCAAGGGAGTATTTCATCCCATAGTATGTCATGCTGGGGGCAGAGGCGAGGAGGGGGTCTGGGAGCCGTTACTCTCTCCCTCACTCTCTCTTGTTCACTCCCGTACACTTGCTGACCCTCTCCCTGACTCCTGCGTTAGCTGCTTTGCTCACTCCTGTGCTGGCTCGTTAGTGAGGGAGTTGGTGGGTTTGTTCAGTTTTCCTGGGCTTGCTATTGCTGATAGAGTTTGCTCGGAAGCTGCTTCGACAGCTCTTGGGCTGCAATCACTCTTGGGCTGCAGCTTTTGGTCTCTCTGGGTCTGACTCTCACTTCTCAACACCTGGTTGTGCATTGGTCAGTGGGTGGTGAGCAACTGTATCATAACTGTATCATATTGTATCACGTTTTATTTTCTATTATTTTAATTAGTAGGATTTGTATATATTAATTTGGATTTAATTGGTAAATAGTTCTTATCTCAATTTTATGAGCTTCCTTATTTCTTCTTCTGATTCTTCCCCTCCACTGGAGGAGGGGAGGGGGATTTGTGAGAGTGGCTTCCTGGTATTTTGCTAGTTGGAGTTAAACCATGATACTGACTAACTCTACAGATGTCTCAACACAGGACCATATTATAGCCAAGTCTCTTGGTCAAAAACAGTATTTAATGCAAAAGTGAAGATGATGGTTTTCAAATATTAAGTTGAGAAACTATATGAATGCCTTAAGTACCTGAAACAGAATCAGGGCCATGGGTTATATATATAACTATATATATATATAGTCTCTCTTCAGGAGACTTCTCATTCTTGCTTGCTTTCCCAGGCCAGATGTTTTTGTGAGTTAAAAATTGGCTTACTCCATAACATGAGAAAGTTGACTCTGACGTTTCCTGTCCACCTAACCGCGACTTTGCCCAACATTATACTCGGCTATTCATGAATTAGCATGTTGGGGTTCAGCACTGTATTCTTGTTTGCAAAGTCAGAAGTTATAAAGTTATGTTGAAGTGGAGAGGGTTAGTAGCTCTTCAAAAACTGTCTGCAGTGTCTTTCCTGACAAGTGTGCGCAATCCAGAGCACTTAAGCTTAAAGGAGGTAAGAACTATCACACACTGGAACAGGCTGCCCAGGGAGGTGGTGGAGTCACCATCCCTGGATGTGTTTAAGAGACGGGTGGATGAGGTGCTGAGAGATAGGGTTTAGTGGCGGACAGATACGGTTGGACTGGATGATTCTAAGGTCTTTTCCAACCCAGTGATTCTATGATTCTATGAACTACTGGATCAGGAATACCCAGAGCTGTGTAACACAGGTTTATGTTTTCGAAAGGCTTACACACCTGCAGGTGTCAAGGCTCTAACTACTGAGAATATGATGTCCTCTTAGCTGCCTGTTGTCAAGGTTCTTCCCGCTGCTCTTGGGTCACTGGGTTTGTCTGGCATTTTGAGGTGGGATACGGGGTTAGCTGGATACCTCTTGATGCAGCCTGTGTTCCTTGCTGGTGGTGTTGTCAGAAGGCTTGCTGCTTTGCTTTCTGCAAGGGTGTTGCTGCATTTGAGGGATTTGTAAGCGCCAATACATACATCCTCACAACCTCCCGTGAAGTAGGACATAGTGTGTGCTCATTTAAAAAGGTGAAGACTGAAGCCTGGAAAGAGCAAGCAACACCCACACGCAGGCAGTCTGGGGCAGAAACAAGTATTGAATATAATTAATGTCAATCAACCTGGCCTTATGGAAAATAGATCTTGTCAAATGAACTTGATATCTTTTTTGATGAGATTATGAGTCTGGCTGATAGACTTCTCTTGTACTGATGATATTTTGATAAAGAAACTAAAATGATGCAAAATAATCGCACAATGTGTTATTAAATGGATTAAAAAGTTGCTAACTGTGAAGTATTAAAATGCAACTGTAACCAGATTATCAGTGTTGAGCAGGTGTGACCCTAACAATATCCTGAAGGAATAGCTTTTTAGTCCTGCACTGTTATACCTCATTATTCCCTATTACTGACAGAAAAAAATAACACTGCAACTCTTAGCGATGGCATGAAGGTGTCTGGAATGTTCAGGAGCAGAAGGGGCCATTTGCTGATTCAGAGCCACATGGATTTCACCATGGGAGGAAACAGTTTCCTTCTTTGTGTGCCGAAATACAAAGCCTCGCACCTGAGAGCAAAGAGTTCAGGTCCTGCATGTAGTATCGGAGAGTCTTTCTGGAAAACACTGACTTGGAGAAAGAATTGGGCATCCTAGTGACTGAACAGCTAGAGGTAAAGATGCTGTTAGAGTTCTTGAAAGGCACCAAGGAATTAACAGCTAGAAAATTTAAATATATTTGTGCCCAAAAAGGCTTGTGACTGCTTTTTTAAAGGGTTCTGGGGCTAGCTATTCTAGTAATCATGGGAAACTTAAGAGAACTTGATAAAAACTGGAAAAGATCGAAAAATCGAATGATATCTCTCCTGGGAAAGTTGCACACTCATTCTGTTGAAATTAAGGAGGGAGAAAGCTGAGGAGAGGTTGGAACAGCAACCAGGACTATTGGGACTTAAATAATAAAAAGCTCTTTGGTAAAGAGACGTAAACCTGCGGTGAAATGACTGTGTAGTTAGAGACAGTGCCTGGAAGCTGAAGTTGAAACAATTTTATGCTTGCAGGTGCAAGTTTTCACAGTAAAAGTGAGGCTCAATTTTTCATGGCTTGAGATCTCGGTAGAAAAAAGCCACCAAGGGATGGTTTCAGTAAGGAAATGATACCTGGAAACTAGACTTTGAATATCCTGAGATGTACTGAAATCGATAATCCATGCTGTGGCCCTAGCTGCAAGGCCATTCTTCCTTTCTAAAGCCTCTGAGCAGAAAACCTTTTCTTGTTATGAAGGCGAGTTGCTTGGAGTAAATTGAAATCATTGGAGTAGCAGAATGTTGGGCCCCTAACAGTTCATTTTGCAAGCAAAATGTCCTTGTGGGGAAAAAGCTGTGTATATTGACAGCCTTTTTGTGTTCTGACAGGCCTTTCTACTTTATTAGCTACTTCATTTTGTACATGACGGACCTGTATGTGACTGTGGAAATCCGAGGCAGATGGGCTCTGCAGTCAGCCTGAGGGGACAGGAGGAAGGCGACTTCAGAACTCTCAAGTACCCTGAATTTTCTGCCTTTCATCAAAAAAAATCAGGGACCCACAGAGACTGACAATACTGCGGGAGCTCCAGGAGGATCTTTACGGGTGGCCAGGATTGAAGTGAATGGGCAATGCCCGGTTTCACAGGGAGGGAGCGGAGAGTCTCCTGTAAGACGCTAGTGGCATTTTAACGTGGCAAAGGGAATAGGTTGGCTCTATAACCATGAGCAAATGTGCTATGTGATGGATTCCAGTCTTCTCTTCCCTGGCTTGCTTGTTGGTTTTTTCCTTACTTTATCTTTTTTTTTTTTTAATTATTTCTTACAGCCATCCTTCTGCCTGCAAGGGGGTGTAAAGGTCCCATCTGTTTACCAGCAGGCAGGGAGTTGGCTCCTTCCAGCTGATGGCATCTTAGAAAAAAAATGACTCGTGATTCTTTTTTAAAGAATATAAGCTGCAAGTTCAGCTAGCTGCTGGGTGCAGGGATCAGGTTATTTGTTGCTTGGAAGTGCTTGAAGAAATTGGTGTTATTTCCAAAAACACACCAAGGTTTGAAAAGCTTTGCAAGGTTTTGTACTTGTAATGGCCGTGTACTGTTTGCATTGTGCCACTGCTGGAGGTTTCTAGCCGGTGCTCTGGGGATATGCAGCTTTGCAGGATGCTGCACCACAGGAGAAGGTAGATCTCTTAGACAGCTTAGGCCAGAGTCAGATGGACGAGTGAGCCTGACAAAACAATGCAGCGGTAGTATGTGTGGTGGTGATGACACCAGGAGGAATTGCCTACACTTGCAGGACTGCTTGTGGAGAAACCAGCAGGAAAAGGCTTTCACCTGTTGATGCTCACTTGCAGCTATTTTCAATAACTTTACTGCAGAATCTGAAGAATAATTGGAGACCTGACAGCCTGATAAATGATGACTTGTGTATCTAGGTGCAACAAAACACTTTCCCAGCACATCCTGATATGGAAGATGTCAGGTGAGAGTCTCATGCCAGCACTTCAGTGGGAAAGTTGCTGAATGGGCTGAAACGAATGAGGATGTCAGAAGAATCTTTTACTTATAATTACTGGAGTTGTGTGTATCTTAAAGAGAGTGTTTCCATTGTTTTTCAAAAATACTGCGAGGGCAGAAACAAAGCCCTTTCAAACATGTCCTCCTGTTGAATGGAAATTAAGTTACAAGGGAGTATTGCCGTGCTTATACATGTTTGGATCTTTGGAATAATGAGAGGAGTGTGCTATTGTATGCCCTCATTTACATAACTAATTGGAGCACGGTCCTTATAATTTCGATGATGAGTCTGCATAATAGAAATCTCCTTATAGCCCAGTAGGGGACTGGGGAGATAAATACCTTGGAGGTCCAGTCTTTTACTTCCTGTAGTACTGTAGCATGCTTGAAGTGGTACTAAAGACTTGCCGAACATCTGGCAGGAGCAGGTGGCAGTTTACCTTTCAATATGTTATTTAAATGACAATTTAGTTAAGCCTGCAAATAATAATAGTAATAAAACCACTCTCACATATATTCATGTCTTACAGTAGAGGACCTTTCCGAGCTGAGGTATCGATCCCCTTTCTTTCTGGCCTCAGCCTGTGCTCTTTCTTTCCTGATCTACCTGCTGTTTTATGTACTGAAAGCAGGAGTGTGCACACCCTGGCGCGGACAGGAAGGAGGAGACGCTGTTTTACTGCCGAATGCACATCTGCTGAGTAGATTCCCAAAGCAAGGTTTGTGCTGTGCATTTGTGTTCTTTACCCTTGTCTCTAAAATGAAACCTTGTATTGCATCACTGAGACATTAAGGTGTGCGATCAAAGACCGCTTGAGTTGTCAGCAAGGAGTTTGTTGTGGTGTTTGAGTATCATAGAATGGTTTGGGTTGGAAGGGACCTATTTTTTTTTTTTTAAATCTCTCTGTATCCCATCCAGAGAGAACTTCTTGTGCCTCAGGTGGTGACTTAGACTGAGTTAGTCCCTATCTATATCTGAGGTGCAAGTCCGTGGCCTATATGATGTTTTGGAAGTAGTGTTCTTTAACGTTTACCTCCGTTACAGATGTTCGGAGAAGAAGCAGCACCTTTATCCATGTCTGTGCTTTGTGTGTTGTGTCCCACCTGTTCTGCAGACAGCCATTCGTTTCATTGGCGTGAGCAATGTGATTGCTTAGTGTGGAGAGTATTAAGTAGTAATGAGAATCTGATTAGTACAAAAGAGATGATGGTTTCTTACATTATTAATTGACTAATGAAATTAGAGGTCTTATTTACAGTTGGAGAACTGACTGTAGCTATTAATATGCTGATAGTGTGTTCAGGCCACAGAATATGCAAGATGAGACAGATAAGGTGATGCGTTTTCTCTTGGAAAAGATAGAGGAATGTAGGTGTTTGACTTAGTAAGAGGATGGTTGCAATTTTCATTGTTCAAGAAATGACTTTCAGTCTGTATTAGTGTGCGAATATAACTTGGTGGGTTATTATTGGAAATGGTGCTTTCTCTTTGCTGAGGTTGATGACTTTGAAAGGCAGACTTGTTTGCAGATGAGAGACCGTTGGAAAAATAAAAATTCAGAACACAATTGCTCCTTTCTTGTTAGTGATGGTCATGACTGTAAATGCAGCCTTGGAAAGGGTCATCTTTGCACTTAGACTGTTTGGAGAAGGGGAAAAGAAAAGGAGCATCAGCTGTGTGTTCAAATCTTTGGTTTGGAAGACTGAGTAATGTCTTCAGTATAAGTGCAGTCTTGTTCTGGAAGCATACGTTAGGCAAAGTAGGGAACTGGGAGAGGGGCAAGGAACAGCAGTGAAAAGATGTGGATGGATTTGTTAGAGTGGCGCTACCTCAAGGTATAGGTTTTTCCAGTGGTGCTAAAGAGACGTTGATACGTCACGATACTACTTGATGCAACTCTAGTGCTTGGGTCCCTGTGACACATCGGTAGTGCTTGTACAGTCTCAGCTTGATTTCCAGCTATTTAATTTCTTCCTACTTCACCCAGTGTAGTAGAAGTTTCCAAGAAAAACAGTGGAATGGCCTTTCTCATGTAGCTTCTTCATCCCATTTCAGGGCTTCCTTGGGATCTGTTGGCCCATTTGTAACAGGACTGCAGTGAAACCATGCTCAAGAGAGCAAGCCCGTGGGCAGTAAGAGCTTGGCTGAGTTGGCTGGGTAGGACAGCTTTCCCACAGATAGGGAATCAGTTACTCTATTCTCATGCAGAACATTAAAGTCCTTGCAAGGATTTCTCTAGGGAAGAGAAAAAACAAACACAGAAATCCTGCTCTCCATATTTTAGTAAAAGGTAGGCGGTCTGAGCTGTTTGTTCTTTTAGGGTATTTTCATGGTCATCGCAGTGAGACTGCACCCCCACTGAGAGATGTAAGGAAAGTGGTATTGGGAAGTATTTATTTTTTGTCACTGCTTCATTACCTGCTCTTTATAATTTATGGTGCCATATGGAACCAGGTTGATAACTACCCGTCTTTATGAACATACTGGTTTCATTTACCTGAAGCAGGATTTTTCAGTTCTGAATAGAATCAGAGATATATTGTTGCCTCATTACAGTCCAATTAAAACATGGTTTTAACCTAACGCTAGGTTGATTATTAATTGTCTGGAAGGCCTTTTTCCTTCTGTGCCTTTAATTAGGATTTCCCATTACAGCCTCATCCAGAAGCAAAGAGTGCTGAAAACTCTGAGCAGCATTACAGTGCTGTGCAGTGGGTAGCTGGGCCCAGACCTGAGCACGGAAAGCTGGCGAAGTGCCAGCGCTCCCCAGTCCATCTTTCCAGAGTGGCAGGAGACTTCTGCTCATCGCAGCCGTAGTTTCTCATCACGGACCTTCAGCTGAACGCCTTTGAGGTTGGAGTCCATTGTTGGATGCGGGCTTGTTTTGCCATAAAGTGAGACAGGACTTTAGGAGCTACAATAAAAAACCAGCCAAAAACCAAACCAAAACCCAAAGAAACCACCAAAACAACAGCCTCTCAATGGATAGGTATCTCTGGCAGGGAATAACCTGGCCATAGATGCAGTTTTACTAGTAGCCGTATTTGTAGAGGAACTTGAGGCAGAAGTGACGTGTTGCCTTTCCCTGATATTGTTTCTGTCCCCTTTTCAGTTATTCTTGCTGTAACAAAATAAAGGTCTGGGCAGCCTCAGGCAGGGGTCAATAAACGCAGTGGTACTGACAGACTTGGGTGAGTAAACCAGTTCCTTCTGATGAACATCACTCAGGGGTTGTCAGGCTTCTCCATACCCTTGACATCTGACCTTGTAGTTGCTTTGAAAAATGATAGATTTTTTTTTTTCTTTTGATAACAAAACTTCTTTTTTAATGAGTTCTGTGATGGAAACTTAAGTAGTGCAGGCTTACAGGGACCCTTGAAGGACTCAGTTATTTTGTCTTCAGTTGTGCAGTTGGAACAGGACTGGAAATTTTTTGACTGACTTGCGTTTTGGGTGGGGTGTTGTGTGGTTTGTTTTTTTTTTTTTTAAGCTCTTTGGCATTTAACCATTTGGAAGAAAACTTACTGGAAAGAACTTTAGAGGAAGATGTTATGTGGAGCTACATATGGTAAAATGTTTCGTTTCACTTGGCTGGTACAGTACTATATGGAATATCTTGTAAAGGTATTGCTGGGGGTCAAAGGTTTCTCAGCTGGGGTTTGTTTTGAGAGGGAATGGCTTATTCTCACATATTGCACAGCAGGAAACCTTCTGCCTTGCAGCTCTCCAGTGATTTATTTTAGATGTTTAGCCAAGAACTTAAATGGGTTAGTAGAGTAGCACCTTCAGGGAAGTTGCTCTTTATAATTTAACTTTCAGAGAGCGGGTTATAGTGCTCTCAAACAGTTGTGTCAAAGACCCAGCAAAAATTAATGGCTCAGAACTAATGGCAAGCTTTCCAGGATGTTGCTCTGATTTATTGAGTGGTGCTAAGCTCTAGCATCCTTGTGTGGAGAGCACTTGTCTTCATATAAGGAGGCTAATATTACCTCAAGCTGTTGTCAGTTGACTTGGTGAAATTGCTCAGATGCTACTCGGGGTGTAGATAGCTGGTGGTGATTACTCTTAAGTATTCAAAGAGCAGAAACCCTGGGGAAAGGCTGATTAGCTGCCCAGGAGGATGATGTTCTAGCCATGTAAACAAACTCCTGAAGTCTCCTGGTCATAATGAGGACCAGGCCCCAGTGACAAAGCCCACTCTGCTCTGTGCTGCTGCATTGAAGTTGAGCAATTTGCAAGGGGAAAGTGATTGGAGTCAGTCCCTGTGATGCACGTAATCCACTAATCACCACTCTGAGACTTCTGGTGCTCGGAAACAGCAGGAGGGAATTGGCTTTTATGAGCTGAAGGAGACACTGGCATATGTTGTTGAGGAGAGAGGGGGAGGAGGGACTACTTAAATATTTATAGATTAAGGGTACATTGGGATCCCTTCTGTCTTTTGTATGCCTGGTTCCCCCACTTTCTCTTGGGGATAACGAGACATAAAATCTCCTCAGCCTTACCTGTGTTTTAACTCGGAAGCATCCAGTTTGAACCGCCTTCCGGCCTTTGTGCTTGCACTGGTGGACTGGGTGGTTGTGAAGCCATTGCCAAATGTGCCTTGTCACCATGCATCTCGCTGAGTCTTCTCAGTCTTCCTCCAAAAACACTGCAGATGGAAAAAATAAGGGCATCACAGCCTGCACACTTTGGAAAGTGAGGTTAGAAACAAAATGAACTCAGAAGCAGATAAGTGGCAGCCCAAAAGTAGCTTACAGAAAGCTGTCTCTGGCACCATCCTGAATCTGCCCTGGTCAGCCCAGGTTGCAAGGGTAGAACAGGTAGAGCCTGCTGAGGGGGGCTCTAACCTTTCTTCCTATCTCCAATTTTAATAAAGATTTGTCTTTCCTGCTGCCAAAAAGG
>NW_010260669.1:39647-50065 GCF_000690775.1 Eurypyga helias
GTGACCTTTTCATTGGATTATTCCTCCTTCAGTGATTACTCTGCATGTGTAAATTCACCCTCCCTTTCATAAAGGGGGACATATTTCACGTTGCGCATAGCCACAGAGAAGCAGATGACTGCTGCGGACAAAACGATTTCATATGCAGAGTGCTCCGTTCAGTCTGGTGTACAGAACCTGTGAGGGAGATGGGAAAGGCTGGGAAAGAAGAAGACCTCATGCTGCATCATCCTGTTAAGTCGGAGCAGCCCAATGTGGTGATAGGAATAGAGTAACAGTGCCCCACTTAGGAGCGGGAGGCTGGAGGAGATGCTTAGTGTCACCAAATCCTCTCCGCTCTCACAGGCAGGTGTATTATTGACAGGCAGTGAGAATGATGTCTGCAAGCAAGATGACTTTAGAAGCTTTTCATGTCAAGACTTGTGGAAAGTGACTGTGATATTGAAACTGAGGAACAGTGTGTGTTCCCTTCCTACAGCCAGGTAAAAACTAGAATTTTGATTTGGTTTTTTCCTGCTTTTGATGTGCTGTAGTAAATCAGTTGCTCCACAAGTTGCGTATTTTTCTCAAGCACTGCTCACTAATATTAGTATTAAAATTAATTACACCTATTATTATTTCTTGCTGTTCTATATTTTTTTTAAATCAGTGGTTTTGAAGTATATTATAAGCGATACAAATCTCATGATACCTGTTTTATGCAGCAAACTGAGGCACAGGATACAAAGACAGACATTGAAAACTACCTAACATATCGATAGTGCGGCTGAGAGCTGAACCCCACATGCTCAGAGCCCAAATGCAGAGTGTTACCCTGTTGCTCACCTTCTCTGCTATGTGTAAGACAGAGGGGGAGAGGCCAGGAGGAATTCTGCAACTGCCTTTTTTGGAAAAGGCCACATCAAACTTATGAAAAGCTTATAGCTGCTGTTTGCAGTGCAAAATAACTTGTGTTTATATTTGTACACATCCTCAAATAGCTTTACTTTCATGATCCAGCTATTTCTATGCACTGTTTTGCTCTTAATTTTAAGAAGTTTTCGGGCAGCATCAAGAAGGCAGACCCAAGTCTGCTCTTACTTTGCTGGAATGGGTCCAGAACTCTCTTTTGTCTTACTCAAGTTAACGACTTTTTGAGAACTATTAAAATTTGTACTTACAAAAATCACATATTAAGTGGTATAGTATTAAAATTGCATAAATCAGTTCTAATTAGTTAAAACTGTTGCTGTAATGAAGACCTGCCCCTCAAATCCAGTATAGTGCAGTAGTCTGAGAGTCACTGTAGAGCCTGCCTGAATGCTTTCGAACAGCAGTGTTGATGTGCTCCAGGGTCTCCATGAAAAAGCAAACCAAACTCGGCACTGAAAATACTCCAGCATGGTCCCGACAACTCAGCAATGTGTGTATGACAAAACGCAGCTCTCTGATGTTAAACAAAGTTAGGATTGTTCTTGTGGTGGTCACGTCTTCGGCTTCTCACCCTGCTCTGTGTGACGGTGTGGGGTTATCCTGCATACGTACCATTCCTGCCTTGTGTCACAGGGGGCTGGATCTTCTGCTTTCTGAGCGAGCTGGAAAGTGCTGTTGCTGGGGTGACTCAGGGCCTGTATTTCAGGCCACTGAAGTGTTACAGAGTAGGTTAAAGAGTATTTCTTTCCAGCTGCAGCACAAATCTCTCCTAAATCAGCTTTAAGCTAACTGCAGCTTTGATATTGTGTTCAAGAGAAATATTTACAGTCCAGACTCCAAGGCTTCGGTTAAAATTAATGGCACATGTGAGGTAGGTTCTAGCAAACGCTGGCATGAATTGTTTTGCTGGCTGTAAGTGACTGTTACCTCTTAATAGCTGCACTATTCAGTTGTCAAGCCACACAGTGCTTCACCTGCTACTTCATAGTTCACGGGTCTTTGTGTGAAACTGTCCCGCTTTAGTTTTGTGCGTGTAAACATCATCATCTCTCTGAAACTAGTAGCCACTGCACTTCTTTTATTTTGCCAATGGTGTCACTGCTGCACCACAAGATTTGTGATTTCCTGTAGCCTTGAAGAAACAGCCCTAAGAGTGGTGTTCAGTGGTTAAAGGGCTGACTGAAGCAACAGACGAGCGGAGTGTTGCTGCCGCTCTCCCCGAGAACAGGGTTTGAGCAGGCGAGGATAATACCGGCGTCCTTTCTGTCCCCTGCTCCCATTTAACTTCTCACTTATCTCCGTGCTGCGCTTCAGTAGGAGTGAGGCTGCAGCTCTGAAAGCAGCGCCCAGAGTAGCTGTGGACACGTTTGAGCTGTTAGGCTGGACCAGTGCTGTGCCTGTGAGAGCTACGGCCAACAAGTGATGGGAGGTGAGAAGCGCGCCTGCTGCCAGCCTCTCCTCTCCCTGCTCTTGGCAGCCTGAGGGGCCCTGCCTGGTGTCTAGCTGCCGCTTCTCTCTGGTCCGCAGCCTGGAGAACTGGGAAGAGAGTGGATGTTTTGTCTTCACTGTGCTTGTGTGGGGATTCCCTTTGAGCTTCTGAGATGGCTTGGAGGTTGGATGCGGTGGGTTAGCTTAAAAGGATGAATATGACGTTCTCGGTTAAATCGGAGCTTCCAGTCACCACCGCAACATAAATAGCAATGAAATAAGGGAAGCATTTAGACTTCCTTAATGAATGTCTTGCTTTCAAAGCCCCAGCCTTGCCCTGTCCCACTCTGTAGTGCTAGGTTCTTACCCAGGGGGAGGGGCTTGGTTTTTTCCCCTGTTGTTACTATTTTTTAAATCAGGGTTACTGTGTTTCTCCTGACAAAGAACTGACAGTGTTTATCAGCAGCAGATGTGCCTGCTTTGACAGAATTGCCAACACATGCATTTAATCTTTTTTTTAAGTGTCAGGCTATAGTTTCAACAATAGGATGGCACCCTATAGTGAGACCTTAAGCTGAGAGGAAGATAGAAATCCACTTTTGTTGTTGTTGTGGGGGGGAGAAAGGGGAAATGCTGTAAACTAATTAGCTCATTTGGCTCAGATGTCATTTCTGATCAAACCACTTACTGCTGCTTTCAGTGGCAGATCAGATGTCTTTTGCATTTAATGCCATTCAGCAAGACCAAAAAATGTCCAGGGCACCTGTCATCTGCTCTTTGGGGATGCTGGGTACACAAGTAACAACTGCATATACAGACTTCGCTGTTATTTCAGACACTGGAGTTTGATTTTGTTCTGTCACAGGGCATTTCTGGGGGGTTGACCTGATGTCAGTGAGCTTCAAGTTTTTGTCTCCTGCCTGGTTACTGGAAATTCCTAGGGAAGAGCTGTGCTCTGAGACAAAACCTACCGAAGAGCCTCAGCGGCACGGTGCTACCTGTGCTGGTGGGCCTCTGCCTCTTTCTATGCATATCCCAAAGTCGTGAGGCAGCCACGTCAGGGGGCGGCAAGGAGGCTCTGCGGTTCAGGACGGGACTTAAGTCCCTAAAACTGTAGTCCTTGTTTTGTAGCGAGTATCAAAACCCTCCTTGAGTATACATGAGGAGGGTTAGCTTTGAACAATTGGTAAGTATGATCAACACCAATGACTTACAGACAAGTCGGGGTGTTTGTGGGATTAATGGGTGTTGGCATTTAACTTGTATTGACATTACAGGAAAGCATGTGGTTCAGTTTTTGGGTTTTTTTATTTTTTTCATGATAGTAACTATTTCTCCCTCCAGTATTTTTCCATTCTTACCAGTGAAAAAGGTCAAGAGAGTAAGTGAAATGCACAAGTGAGAAAGGTGCTTATTGGCTTCTTTTAGGTGCTTTATTTAATTGAGTTAATTCTTAGGAATTGTAATTAGGTTGGCATGTGTGCTTAAAAAAGCACATGTGAGCCTGTAGCTCTACAAAGAATCAGTAGGTATTTCCTTTTGTACAGGAACAATTTGTAAAGAATAGCACAGAGGTGATTTTATCAGAAGGATGATGAGAAGTGCAGGCAGATGTAGTGCTTGCTTAACCTCAGCCACTATTCCCACATTTGCAGTAGTGCTTTTGAGACGGCTGCAGGCTGCGGCAGCCATGGCAGAATGGAGGAGGCTGGAATCGTGGCGTCTAGCTTAGGAGGGAGAGTCCCTGCAGAAATTGGTCAAAATCTGGGCCGTTGTACTTGTACTGTTGCTGTACTTGAGTGGCTTTAAGCTTTCCGAGCTTTTTTCAGAAAACTGAGAAAACAAATACCTATGTTTATTTTATGAAAGGGAAAGATGTCTGTAAAATAGCCTCACTCTCAGCAAGTCTTGCATGTTCAATCAGCACTGTGGTATGCTAGCAAGCACAATAAGTGAAAAGAGGGACAAGTTCTTAACTGGTGTAAATTTGGCCTTTTTCCAGTGATGACAGTGGTGGTATGCTAGTTTACACCAGCTGAAAATACGGTCCAGATGGTCTTGAGGAAAGAGAAATATGACAAGCCTGGTGCTTTGTATTGTGGTGCACATCATGTGATGATTTCACACCTGTGAAAATTGGTGCAAGATCAAAACGGGGTTTCATACAGATGTAGATACACAGAAAAAGTGCAAGACACCTGAGAGAGAAGCCCATCTATTTTCTCCCAGAGATAGCTGTGCAGTGGAAAAATTGATTCCTGAGGTGTCTAAGCTGAAGCATGAGTTCATAGCTTTGTATATTCTTTATCTGCCTATGTTTGGATAATTACAGTGAAAGCATCTTGGATTCAAAAGGAGAAGATAATTTGTAATGGAAATGGAATTAGCAGGAGTGGTTAAGTATAAATATGAAGAGGATGCGACTGCTTGAGTGACAAACTTAGTGAGCTTTGTTTGACACTGTTGTGTCAGATCCCACGCTAGGATAAAATATGTATAACTTCTGTCTTCATAAACATATGGTAAGTGTAGCAGTGAAGGTAAATTTTTGACAGGTCTACCTGTGGTGTGCTTCAGTAATGCATTGTTGGGAGTCATGGAAAATTACTTGCTTTCACTGTCTTCAGAATGCTCTAAAAGAGAAATACCATTTTTCTAACACTTGTTGTATTTAGACTGTGGAACTAGAGGAATGAGATTATTTTGCCGTTAGGAAACTCTTACCTCTGATTGTGGTTGGCTCCGTCACCCCCTGATGAAATTCCTCGTGATAGTTCTGCTGAGGTTACTGGAACTTGACGAATATTGGTCAGCTAAGGGTAGGATTTGTTTATAATAGGGGAATGTGCTTTTGACTTCATTTGATGAGTGCAACTTCAGTGTGTTGGGCTGGCAGTCTAGGTTTAGCCATTTGACAGCCGGCCGATGCCAGCCTAGCTCACATGGAGCTGTGTTGGTGCACGGTAGCCCGAGATCTGAGTTGGAAATAGTCGATAGCAGGCAACACCTCCTTAACTCATCAGAAATAACTATATTAGTTGTCAAGACACCTGAGAAAAGGGCTTTCTAGAACTGGTTGCAATCGACAACCTTTGGCATCTGTAAGGCTTGCGCAGGCACTATCTGCTATCAACCAACAGGATCTAACCTCTGGCAATTACTGGATGATATTTTTTCTTTTTTTTTTAAATTAAGAGGGAGGTTTGCATCTCAATATTTTAGCAGTCGAGCGTAATACAGTAAGAAAGGTGTCAGGATGCATTTTATCTAATACAACAGGATGCTGTAGGCAACACGGTTTGAAATTTGTTGAAAAGCAGGTGACAGCCACCCATGTTAAGAGTCTCACTTCCTTGAAGTGTGTTATGCTGTGCTGTTGCTATTAATTTCGCAAGCTCTGCTTGCGCGTGGGGAAGTGAATGAGTGATGCAGTACTGCTACATGAAGCTGCCTTGGCCTCGGAAGTTCCTAGGCTATTTAAACATGTTCCATGCAATCCACTTAATTGCATGTGTGCGCTTGTCAGGAGAACTTCCAGCAGAATCAAACCCAAAGTGTGCTCAGAAGTGGCAGGGGAAACAAAATGAATGCTGAATTACTATGGTGTGTTACTGTCTTCCTAAGTTCAGAGGCAGATTTAATTCCAAGTCAATAATTAGAGCAGTTGCTGCTGGATCTTAATATAGTACGAGTCAGGTGTGGCTACTGGGTAAGGCTGACAGGAGGTGTAGCAGAAAGCATTCAGCTGGAATGATAAGCTGTAGTGCTGTGTAAGACAATACAGGGTTGACAGCCTCGCCCTGAAGATTTGGTGGGGTTTCAGCTGCGGGAAGTCGTGGTCCAACTGTCCATGCTTGGGGCAGGTTGTACTTGCTTCTGCCTGAATTGGGAACCCTTTGTTTCTGGTGGCTGGGGGAAAACACGTGGGCAGGAGTCAGTATTGCAGTGCTTCACTGCAAAAACTGGGGTTTCGTTGAAGTCCCAGAGCTGTGGTGTTTCTGGTTATGCACTTGAGTAATTCCAAATAAGAGAGAGGCAGCCAGGAAACTGTTTCCTTCTCTCTGTTTTGGTGATTCTGAAAGAGATGTAAAGGACCAGGCAGAGTTGCAATATCGTGACCTAAGCGATATTAATGAACTGTGCCTTAGGTGAGTCATGTGCACATGCATTGTCTCCTTGATGTCAGCATCGCAGCAGGACGATGGCACATTGTTCACGAAACTCGTGTGGAATGGGGGAGATGCTCTGCGGTTTTGTCAGTCTCTCTTTTACAGCCTGAGCATAGTGACTGTTACTCAGCAGGCGTCAGAAACAACAGCGGCTGGGGCTCTGAGAGGCCTAACAAAGCTCAGCTCCTAATTCACATTAGATTTCCCTGGGCTTTGAGAAGCCGTTTCTGTCAGAGTGCTGTGTATGCCCACATGGACTACAGCAGGGCATGTGACCAGCTGTGTTCAAAAGGTGTTTCTGTGAATTGACCACTGACACCAGCTTTTACAAAATGAGAATTGGTTTTTTTCATTACTTTTAAAGAACTTTTATTCAGATGTACGCCAGGCTAATGCTGTGTTGCACAGGCTAAAATAAGAAAATCGGTAAAGTTCATATATTATAATGTCCTTCCTGTACCTTATTACAGTTTATGGGGCCTGTATGTAATTGGGGTCATGCTTGTGTAGGAGCAGGAAATGCGCGCTGTCATCACATACAGAGCAGGAAATAAACACTGTTATAACATAGCAAGGAAGCTGTAAGTGCTGTGCTGCTTCTTTTCTAGGCCAAAGCCTGGGAGAGTTCATCCCTCTCAATTCTGGAGAGCACGTTTATCCCCAATAGGGACTTCAGTGTAAGCACCTATCTGGCATGCAAGCTAAGCAGTGTTCCGGGAGAAGCCTTGTGTTCCTTTTAATCCTCCTGGAGATGCAGACTGTGAGGATTAATGGGCTTCAGCAGATGATGGCTTGCTGCTATTGATTGTTTCATTTATATCATAGACGCAAACACTGGGAAAGGAAGGGTTTGTTATCCTCATGTTACACCTTTGTGTTGCCAGACAGAATGGAAAATGATGGGTTTTTTTTTTTAAAGAACGCTGAAGGTTTACTTTGAAAATCTAAAATTCTCCCTTACGGAGTCATTGTTGAGTTGAAATTCTGAATTCCTTAATGCAAACTCCAGAAGCAGAAGCAAAACATGAAGGTTATGGGTAAGGAGGAAGTTGTCTATTTTCAGTTGTACCAACTTCTTGTGTGGTCGTGGTTATAACCCTTCTGCTTTGTCTCATCTTACTCTTGAGTCTGGAGGGCTCTGACTACTTTGTTTACTGTGTTTGCAAAGTATCCTTATTAGAGGTGACGAATTTTCAATTTGTAGTGGCTCTTCTAATTGATGTACGCAGCCACAGGAGTATTATCCCTGCAGAAAGATCATTTGGTTTGTAGTCTGTAATGTTTAAGAGGCTTTCCAAGTCCCCCTTGAAGCTATTCAGGTTCCAGAAATAAGCTACGGCGTAAACATGTCAGAGGTGCTTGTCAGCTTTGTCAGGTACCTCAGTATTCCTTTGTCTTGACAGTTTGCCTATACCACCCGAGAACACGTGCCTGTAGAGGCTGGTGAAGTGGATGAGCTGTGTGCGGTACCTGCTTGCTTCTTTGTACTCTCTGGATGTTCAGTGGCAAGTTTCCCACCCTCTTGCTGTTGAATTTTTGGGTGTGAGTGAGAAGTATTGGAAAAGCTGACACCTCACTCAAGCACATGTTGAAACCTGGAAAAATCTGTGGGTTGGAAAAATTGTGTCACTTAGTGCTGTTTGTTTTCAAGGTAATGAAATGGACCCCCATTGCTGCATTTGAAACCACACTAGGAGGTGTCTATCGCTCACAATCTTCCTGTGCTGCGTCTGTTCCCAGTGCCAGGAGCAAACTCCCAGTCTTCTGCGATGCAAGGTGATGTTTTTCCTCTGTGGATCTACCGTGTGACTTCTCCTTTGTTCCTATCTTACTCCCTCTGTGTGGGAGACCATGCCGAGATCCAAGCTGACGTGTATGCGAAACGCTGTAGGACTGAAATGCAGCTGTCACTCTCCAGTGTGAATAACAGGAAATTTAATTTGTTGGGTGGAAAGAGTTAAATGAACTTTAACTGAAAAGCTCTATCTCTCTCTCTCAGGGTAGAAAATAGCCAAGGGCAACAGCGGATGACTAATGTGTAGAATATTGCAATTAGTATAGCAAGGTACTTACAGGGATCAAATTAAAAAATTCATTAACGTACGCACTTAATTAAGAAACACTTTTCGGTTTACATGATAAATTATGACACCTATTAAATCTTCTAGTACAAGCTGTAATGGCTTCTTTGCTCCTGGGCAGAGAACTATTGCCTTTGAGGTCCTTTGAACCTCCCCAAGGACCGGCAGCGTTAGTTACAAGTGTGTTAAAAACAATGCTTTTTCTCCTGTGAGGTACAAGCCCTGCTTTACTGGAAACTAATTTAAAGTTAAGAAACCAGCCCGGGGATTGAGAGGCCCATCAGACAGCAAGCACAATGGCTGATGGAATAAATAAGAAATGACCTTGAGAATAAAGAAAGAATAAAGTTAGCAAAATGCCAACGTGGATCCCAACAAGGCAGCAGGATACATGGGGTGAGATTGCAGCTGGGCATAGCCAAGAGTCAAGAGTCTTAGTTTCTTAAGGCAGTGCCTTCAGCTGCAGCTTTTCCTTCATGTTTTGGGGTTGGGTTTGGTTTGGAGGACATCCAAGCAGTTTAAGGACTTCAGCATTCAGAGACCCTGAGCCTTGTTGCAGCAGGCGCAATGATGTGCTGCTCTGGGGTGGGACCCAGGCTGTTTTTTCTGCTGCACTGGGAACATGACAGATGAAAAGGGGAATTTGGTGATGTTTGTTATATTCTAAAATAGCTGCAGTTGACAAAGCACCTGTTATTGTGGGGTTTTTTTTGGTGGGGATTGTTTGGCGTTTTTTTGGGGGGGGGAACCAAACCAAAACTACTGATGAAAACACTTTACCTTCATTTTGGCTTTATTGTTAGGAATAGGAGTTTTGAAGTGCAAAATGCAGACTACCGGTTTAAAACAAACTGCTAGAGAGCACTCTGACCTTTAGGAGAATGCTTTTTCCGCTTCATTTTCTTAGATCTGCTAGGCTTTTTCATTTGGATTAATCTACGTTTTGCTCATCAGAGTTGTCTGTATCACTGGCTAGAGGGAGGTATGGGGTTAGCAACATGGGCTAAGCTCAGCGATGTCAGATGACGGCAGCCCAGGGTTCTGTGTGACTCAGAACTGTCAAGTGATGGTCCATGTGAGACCGAGAGATGATTCTTACGCTTTTCCTCATTTATTCCAAAACCTGTCAGGTAGATGGAGTTGTTCCCTGATTTTATTTTTTGTTTTTTTGATTTCGTCTGACCTGTAATCTACTCGTTGCCTTCAGAGTCCCTGATTTGGCTCAGTACTGCGTGAGGTTTAAACCTGGCCCAGATGTGAAATTGCATATAGCTTTATACAAGTACAAGTGACAGCGTAAAGCACGAGCAGAGAAAGATCAAGTCTTTAAGTGGTGAAGAGGGACTTGCGATGTATGCACGCTATCTATAATCCTGGGGAAAATGATTTTGCCTGGACTCATTTCTGATCAAAAGCTGCAAGAGCTTAAGTTGTCTTTAGTCTTCTGCCTCTCAACACCTCATACCACTTAGATGCACTTCAAAAGTGCTTGGTATCTAGTATCCCTCTAGCACTTCACGCACATAAAGTACCCACATGACATGTTTAGTGTGGAGTGCTTCCAGTTAACCATGTGTTTCATTTTAAGATTCTACATTCCACCTCTGCTTATGGTCCTAAAGGACTGGACCTGTGGTGTGCTGGCAGGATCTTGTTAGGAGTTGAACACGTTTTTCTTTGACTAATGTGGATTTTTTCATAAATGAGTTTGAGATTTGAGTAATGTTGATGAAATGCACACAGTTTATTAAACAGAGCAATTCTAAGTAGTCTAAAGATTTACTGTTCATTAACAAATGTTTGAATGAACTTTAAATGAGAATAACCC
>NW_010260669.1:50105-59985 GCF_000690775.1 Eurypyga helias
TAAATATAGTTTGAAATGGAGGAGATTTTTTCCAGACACCAGTGAAGAACTGCAGCCCGTGGGAAGGACTCACGCTGGAGAAGTGTGTGGAGCACTGTCTCCAGTGGGAGGGACCCCACGCTGGAGCAGGGGTAGAGTGTGAGGATCCTCCCCTGAGGAGGAAGGAGTGGCAGAAATGATGGGTGGTGAATGGTCCACAACCCTTATTCCCTGTCCCCCTGCGCTGCTGGGGATGAGGAGGTAGAGGGCTGGGGAGGAAAACTGAGCCTGGGAAGAAGGAAGGGGTGGGAAGGGAGACGTGGTTTAGATCTGTTTTTTTTATTTTTATTGTTATCCTACTCTGATTTGAGTGGTAATAAATGGAATTGATTCTTTTCCCCAAGTTGAGACTGTTTGGCCCATGACCATGATGGGTGAGTGATCCCTCCTGTCCTTCCCTAGACCTATGAGCTTTTTGAATATTTTCTCCTCCCCATCCCACCAGTGGGAGGAGTGAGCGAGCAGCTGCGTGGTGCTGAGTTGCTGACTGGGCCTGAACCACGACACCTTGGCAAATTGTGGGTTGGTGGTAGGCTTCTTCCCTTGTGTCTTTTGTCTGGCACCCTCAGAGACTGACCCTGAACCAGAAATACCAAGGGTTGGGCAGGCACAAGGGCTGTTCCAGGCTGTTAGCAGTGAGATGGGGCTCTGCTGCCCTGGGGAGCACCTCTGCCTTCACCTCTTCTGCCTGGTCAGGATCAGAATTCTATTGAGCACTTCCACAAAGGTCTGGCCTTCCACTTAATTATTCACAGTGCAAGTAATATCTAGCAACCACAGTATTTTATCGACACTGACAGGCCTGCAGAAATAAATAAATAAAAACCTCACTTTATGCAGTGAAATATCTCGTTGCTTTTTAATAAATCAATAACTGGAAGTGACACAAGAAAAGCATCTTGAAAACGATTTTTGAGGTGATGTGGAAGGCACTAGATAATTCTTATTAGTGATTTTCTTTGCAGATTGTTTGGTTTCAAATAAGGTCCCCGAGTTCTCCAGAAGTCTAGAATGACTGCTAATCACTGTTTTTGTCAGCATTTACAACTTTATAACTGTCTTTTAGTGCATGAGATGCCTTACTTTTTCAGGAACTAGTACTAAAAATCACTACCAAATAAATATTCCAGTCCCCTTTCAACTAACGGCACATTTCAGTTTATGACAGAGGAGAAGAGTTGTTTCAAGTTGAGAAGAAATAGCTCAGATTTCTGACTTCAATTCTGCACTCCTAAAGGATTCTTTTTCTGGGCAGCATTACTGGGGTGATGGCACTGCTGTGCACCTTTGTGTTCAAGGCCAGGCTGGATGAGGCTTGGAGCAACCTGGTCTAGTGGAAGGTGTCCCTGCCCATGGCAGGGGGGGTGGAACTAGATGGTCTTTAAGGTCCCTTCCAACCCAAACCATTCTGTGATTCTATGAAAACGCCTGTAGCTGTAAGGCTGGTATGGCAGACCCTGAATGGTAAAATGAAGATCCTTACAGCATAGCAATTTGGAGGCTGTGCATATGCCCGATACTCAGTGACTGAATACCTTTCCTCTCTGCCGTGGACCAACTTCATTCCAAGTGGGCAGTACTGAATCACATCAGTTGGCTCATTGGCTTCCTTAGGAAACAGAGTAAGTGCTCATAGGCAAAATGTGATGAGCTGGGACCAGGACTATTGTTTTGTTCTCAAATTTATAGCGCCAGTCGTATCCCTCAGAAAAGGTACAGAATGAGTACGTGCTTACGTGGAGAGTTGCACTTGATCTAGACTAGCTTGGCTTCAGTGTAAAGATTTGTCTTAAACTTGTATTTGCACTACAGTGTGTGCTTGCTTCTCTGTTTACGGAACCAGTTGCACATTAGAGTAGGTTTAATGAGTGGTGATACAAAACTCTTATTCAGTGGGAAACTTACTGTTAAGTGTGGCATGGTTTAGACCGATGGCTCGTTTGCTGGTGCTGTTTTCTGTTGGAAGCAGTTATTAGGTGTCCGTGTGGTGCTGAGCAGAGGTAGTGCCTGTTGAAGGAGTTAATTTCACTGTTCCTAATGGCAATTTCTGCCATTATGAATGTTCATGGAGCACACGGACATCTAAAAAGTCTGTGTGAGATGGCACATGGTGGTCATTCAGCTGGGAGTGACAGGAGCTGGTTCAGTGTGTACGGTCCCAAAAATTGAGCGCCTGTTGTCTAAATTGTCGTTCTGCAGATGCGTAATGCTGGGTGTTTAAAGCCTCGTTTATGTTTGTGTGAAATTTTCCTGTTACCTTGACTATAGAAAATGAACTGTTTTCTGAGGGTCTGACTAGCTCTTTCCAAATGGAAGAGCTGAGAAATCAGGAGTTACTTCGGAAACATCTTGCTCAAGTGCAGGGATTATTCCTCCCACAGCCGTTATAATCCAAGTGTGACTGTGTCCCCTGCTCACTGTAACAGCCCTTGGAAATCTGCCTGAAGCCTCGATCCGGAGGAAAACTCAAGGACTCTCAGCTTTGTGGTTTCTGCGGATGGCCGTGTCTTCCTGGATTCAAACGGTTGTGTTTGCTGGTGGTGAGCTGTCCACAGACCCTGCCCAGCCCAGCCTGTGGGTGGTGTCACCAGCAAAAAAGAACGTGTTCAGCACACACGCTTAGAAACCATTTCTTCTCCTCTCTGTTGCTTTAATCGTTTCCTAACCTTTGTAGGATTTCTCTCTCTCTCCCCTCTCTGGTTTATTTCCTTCATCTTGCAGGCACTGGCATTGAATACTGATGAGGAAATATTTGGTCTAAAGCCAGCTAGTCAATTTTGGTTAATTAATTGGAATGCTGATTGGCAAAAACCCAGCCCAAATTTTTGTAGGTAATTTATAGCATAGGTAATCGTTTACTCGTGGATAATTATCTCTGCCTGTAGGTAGCAGAAGGTAATGGTTATTGAGATCCAGATGCATCACTAACAAACGCTGTTTCAAGAAATTGCAAATACTTAGACTGAGTTATCTGTTTAATTACTGAGAATGTAACTAGAACTGTACTGTAAACTCAACCTTTCTTCTTACATGATTCCCTGCACCTTAATCCAGGTGAACAGAAATAAGGGAGAAATTTATTCTTCCTGGGAAGCCAGCATTCCCATCTCTGTGTTAGCTAGCACAGATGTGCTAGACTTCTGGGATGTCATAACTTGCTTAATATCAGCCAGGAATAAATTGCTGCTGCTTTCGAAGCAGGCAGGAAGCAAATGGGTACTTGAGAAGAGCACTTTTGGGCTGTAACCTGTCGTGGGGTGCAACTCATATTTGTAGCTAATACAGATTTTAGTGTGTGTCAGCCTTCGGGCAAATACCTTACTCCTTTGAAGGTGATGAGCTCATCAAGCAGACTAATGGGGCACCTTGTAAATATTACTCTGGTTTTGTTAGAACGTCAGTCTTAACAAATGTTCCTATAGTGCTTAGGACCTGAGGAACACCATCCCTTGGTGTAGCATCACCCTTCTGTCTGTTCTCAAGTATTGTTTCCTTGCTCTGTGAGTGGAAAGTACAGGGTGTAACAGTTTCAGGGAGGAGTTAACTAAGTACATGTTCACAAATATTATTGTTCTTGTTAATAGAAGACAGAGGGGAAAGATGGGGAGTTTGTGGCGAGGGAAGGAGGATGTGCTGAGTGTAGTCATTCTGCTGTTTGTGCATTCCCACAATAAGTGAGCAAATGGTGGCTCTGCATGTTGGCTTTTGGGACAAGCAGCTCCTACAAAGAGAAACAGCCTGGAGAGATGGTGAGGAGGTGCAGGCCTGGTATTTATGGTTGGGAGAGGAGTTTTGCCAGCATTAAGGATTTATAGGCAGGCGTGGAAACAAACTGCAAGTCTGCCCCTGTAGTGCTCTCCTGTAAACAAACAGGACAGTTGAGAACACCAGCTTTTCAGTGACGTGGCGCATTGCTCGCTCTCATCCAGAGGTGAAAGATGGATGCATAGTCCCTCCTGTGCTTTGTAACCGAAGCAGGTTGATGGTAGTAGGAATAAAGTGAATGACTGACTTCTGCTATGGATGTAGAAGGTGTATTTTGGAGGGTGATGCTAATTTGAAATCACTCTTACGACATTTGATATCTGTCATAAATAGCAGTGCTGTGTCCTCTTTTGCATACTAAGGACAGACAATATGTTACTTCAAGCTTTGGCACTACTGGAAAATTCCTGTTGATGTGTTCCAGTATTTGAACACTCTCGATGCTATAAAATCTATCAGTCAAAACTTTTGAACAAGAGAGCACTGTATTCCCGTGTCTGTCTTGCAGTGGAAGACCAACAAGTTGATGGGCTTTTAGGCACCTGTCTCCTTCTGTGAATGGACTGGACCCATATTTTGTTCGTTTAAAGCTGGATGTTTTGCACATGGAATCTACTGAAGTTTCCCTCTTTTTGTTCCTTTCTCCGGTGCAAACTGTAAAAAACAAAAGTGGAGCCCCTGGCATCATCCTACTGCAGCGGTGAGGTGATGGGGTTGGTTTTCACGCTGGTAAAATACTCTGAGCACACAATGTTATTTTCAAAAGGAAGCAGTCTGCAGACATGTCTTGGTCTAAGAAGCAGGTCTGTATGCTGTCATTCGAATTTTGCATTAGTGACACTAGGAAATTCAGCTCTGCCCCTCCAGAAGAGAGCAGATACTTCTCTGAAAGATGATGAAAAACCCCTTACCCTGTGCCTAGCAACAGAGCAACATCTCATTTCTGATAACCAGATTCTTCAAGTCCTCTTGGGTTTTTTTTAGCCTGCTGACTTTTCAGTTTGGCTTCTTTATTGAATGGGTCGAAGGGACGCAGGGCAGCCCAGGAGGCGGCGTGCACAGGGACGGGGTGACAGCTTGTGCTGCTGCTGCCTTCTGACCCGTTGGACCTTCCAGCTTTCCTGGAGTGCTTCAGGGAGTATCACCCTCCAGTGACTTCAGGGCTGGTGTAAGGGGGGACGTACTTTGCAAGCACTACCCACCTTGCTGCCTGGCACCGCGATCACACGTTCATGATCTCGGAAAAGCTGATTGAATACCACCAAGTCTTCTGCACAACCTGGGTTTACAGTCCCGGTGTTTGGCGTGGTTGATGTGATTTATACATTAAACAAGCCCGCTGAGCAGCGAGTTGCATATATAAGAAAGCTGATGGTTTGAGTGGATTGCATATGGCCCAGGAGAGGCGAGTAGAATAGGAAACATATGTTTGGCACCCACAGGTACTGCAGAATCAAGCAAGTGTGAATTGCTAAAATGTAGTTTACATAATATGGTCAATAATATGCAGCAGATGGAGTCTGAATGTATCGCTTAAATCATGAAATTTCTGAACGCTGTAAGGGATTGCACAACAGCAAACTTTAACTTTGATGGTAAATTGATAAATGATTTTGTTTGCTGCAGCAGGTGTGAGCGAAACCAGTGGAATTAGAAGTTGGTTTTACTCTGGACAGTAGCGATGGCCACTAATGTGCATGAAAATCGTTAATGTTGGGAAATGCCGATATGAAAGCATAGTTGTGGGGTGGTATGTGTGACCTAGTCGGCAGAATTCCTTACGCTGCCTCTAGATTCGAGCTGTTGTGGGTTTTAACTGACAAAAAAGGTGTTTGTAGATGTATTTGGATGGAAGGGAATTCCTTTGTCCCTTTATCTCCCAGTCAGTTTTTGTAAACTTGAGTTAGAACACGGTGCTGTGCCTTTATATTATTGATCCCAAATTAGCTCTGCTCAGCTTGAAGCTGTTTCTTTTCCTGGTGTCACCCAGGTTTGTATGGTTCTTCTGTGCTTATGAGTTACGGCTGTGAAATCAGAATCCAGAGACTGGCTGTAATCTGCATGTATGCAAATCCCTACCCCATGACCTTACTGCTTCAAGTATTTTGAAGTATTACAGGCTACAGAGTCTGGGAGCAGTGCTGAACACCTCATTTCTAAAAAAGGCAAACTTCAGTGTGTTTTTTAAGGCTCTTTGACTAAGGCTATAATGAAAGTGTTTGAGACTTCTTCAGGATACCCAGTCAGTTCGATGCTGACAAACCCAGGTCTGCGTTATGCTTGAGCTCTGACTACAGATTGGCTAAAACCCTTAGAAGTCACAAATCTATTTACACTGCTCAAGGACCTGTTTCAGAATTAGCACCTGGCACCTTGACTCTAAGACAGTGTGTCTGTCTTCCTTCAGCTAGTGATCGTGTTCTTGATGAGTGCCAAGCAGTGCTTTACTGGCTTTATCAGGGTTCCCTCCCAGAGTATTCACTAGTGTCTGCAGCAAAGGCTTGGACACAGCCTGCCTGCTAACACGGGGAGGGCAGCATGTTCCTCCTGGTGCTTACAGACGCTTCACATATGCTTTTGCCAATATAATATTCAGATCCACGCTGGAAAAGTGGAGGGTGCTCCTGGGGTACAGGATTTTTAACTCAAGCAGCATTTTGCTGCCCGCTCTGTTAGCAATTCGCAGGAAGTCACGCTAACGTGGGGTAGCACAGACCAACTCCAGCATGGTTGTTGGAGAAGACTGTCGGACCGCAGCGTAAGAGTCACTGGTGCGTTCACAGTGCGTGAAGGGTCAGGAGTCCTTAAGAGTTGTAACCGGGAGGCTTTGTGTAACTCATTGCTAACGACTTAGCAGAGATGAAAGTTGGCACATATATAGTCTTTGCTTGGATCTTTTGTTGTTGTATACTTTGCCAAAATTTAGTTTGGCTATTTTCATTTTATGCAAGTGTGAAAAATGTTATCTGTTTAAGTTGCTTCTTTGCACTTCTATGAATAAAAAATGGCTTTAATTAAATTAAGAAAGAGCCTTGACAAGTGATTTGTCTATAATACGTACTTATGGTTTGTGGCATTTCAAAGAATAAATAACCAAGATGTTGAGGCTTAAACATTGGCTGCTGCACATGTTCTGTCAATTCCTTCATTGAGAGAGAAATGTTTCTTTGAGTGTAGATTTAGGTCCAGATCCTGCATATTCAGATCTCGCACCACCTTCAGAGTAGGGGAAGTTGCCCATCGCTGACATGGTGAATGAACTGAACTGGAAGCAGCCCAGGAAGTCTCTGAAGAAGTTAACTGTAGTTTTGTTAGGCAAGGAAAAGCAAGAATGTTATTTCAGCTCTGCAGACACGCAGGAGAATCAGTAGGAAAATCGGTAAATTCATATGCAGATAAAACCAAATAAGCGGCAGCAGGTTAGAGAGAATTGTGACTTTGGAGAGACTTTGCTTCAGTCCCAACAACTCACTGGCTGCAAGGAGAAGAGAAAGCAGTTAACTGTGAGTTTAAAAAAAAAAAAAAAATCAGAAAAGGAGGTGATCTGTTAATAAGTTATCAGATCAAAAAGAAGAGGTTTTGAAGACAAACACTTTCCGGGATTATTCATGGTGATGTGATTTTGGCTTTGCCTTCTTTAGCATTGGAGATGACTCAAAAATGGAAATAGAAGCGTGGAGAAAATACTTAAGAGTGAATCTTATGTTTTAAAACGTTCAGAGCATACCTTAATTTGATTTTTCAGGTTTTCATGTATCACGATTTTGACCTGCTAGATTTTATGCATAAGATGTAACTGCAATGGAACATAAGTTTCTTGAAAATAGTCAACAGCCCCCTTCCTTGCCAATTACACTCAATCAATGTGCCCATATTCAAACTTTAGTTGCCTAACATCATGGACAAAGTCCCACTGTCACATGGCAAACAAAGTCCTGATTTTTTTGAGTTTGGCAGCAGTAGTTATAAACTTACAGAATATAAACGTTGTCCAAGATGAATCCAGTGAATCCTTCGTTTGTGGGACAGTAAACACTCATTTGAATTGTGAGGTAGTCATAGGCTGAATTGAGCAGATTTCACATGTAGATAGAATTTAACAGAGTAAATCCTTCTCTGCCAGTATAACCATGGATAGATTGCACTGGTGAGCTTTGCCTGACAGTTGTGAGCTGGCACTGGTGAAAATCTGCAAGTTTGGAAAAGTGCTGTCAAAAAAAAAAAAAGGCCATTAAATGGAAATGCCTTGAGAAGGAGTAGTAGTCCAGAGGCTTCCTTGTGAGGTAGGAGAGCAGCTAGATATACAGTATGTCTATACTGAGACTTCTGTGGGCTTAGCAAGTCCTGAGCAACGTAGGTGTTCCGGAAAAAAAGATGTTGGCTGTAAGTGTAACACACAAGTTTGTGCCACCGTTTTCTGTGTTCAGAGAAGGAAAATATGGCTTGACAGGGCAGGAAAAAATCGAAGTTGCACACTCCTAGTTCATAATGCCGTAGCTAATGCATGAAAACTAATTGCTGCTCAAAATGTTGTTAGCACCTTCTGGAGACAAACCTCAACACCACTAAAACTAGACAAGTTGGTTTTTGGTGAATGCTGAGGGCTGTGTACATGGGATGATGAGGAACAGCATTCAGATTCCTCCTGAGTGGCCATGGGATGTGGAGAGTTGTTTCTGTGCACTGAGAAGGGGATGACTTGGGGATTTCATGGGCTTGCCAGTGGGAGGACCTTCCCAGTGTTAGTGGGGGTATTGAAAATATGGGATCAGGATTTAGTGCAGGTAAAATAACCTGAATCAGGGAAGTGAGTACTGGCAAAGCAGTGAATGCTTAAGACAAGCCTTATATTTCTTGAAAACTTTTACTAATATAAAACTACTCGAGGACGAAGCAGCACTTTCTGGGCAATCTTGCACATCACCTTGAAAATACCGAGCAGTGAAAGGTGGGTTTCGCAGCCCACCTCGACTGACAGGGAAGAGGGCTGGTTTCGTGCTGCTTGTTGCACCCTGGCTGGTGGGCTGCGTGAGGGTGGCGCCCCAGGCAGTGGTAGTGAGCTGTTCATAACTGTACAATACCGCGTCCAGGCAGATCGGTAGTTTGAGCAGTTGAAGAGGCCGATGTCTGTTCAGCCTCCGTGGATAGAAACAGTGACTGTAATTGCTCACGTAGTTCTTTGCTACAGTTGAGACAGGTTTGATTTATCTTCCCCTCCCCCATGTCCATTTTTAAACACAAAATAAGGGAACATAATGCAAGCAGGCTGTGATTAAGCGAGGGGCTGTTAAATTCAATTCTCTCCGCGTTAGCGAGGGAATTGGTGCAGTTGGCAGACCCGAGCAGCTGGGGCGGGAGCCTCTGCCTGGACACTGCTTACTGGGTCTGGTTATGAAGTCATCTCACCTCGCCTTGCCTAAGTGTGGCTGAAAAACCAGTCACCAGTCAAAACACTTCTTAATTTCCTCCCCCCTATGAGTTGGATTTCATTTAGAACTGAGTTTTTGGGTTAGTTCCCTCTAAAATGTTGCTAGTTAGTCTGGACCAAAACCATGAACTGAACCCATGTGCAGTAAGCAGTGACCCATGCAGTGTTTACTTGAAAACACTTCTATTGTGCACTAGAACTCTCAAGGAGATAAAGCTTAACCCCCCCTAGTAGTGAACATTTGCAACTGCTTGAGGAGGAGACCCAGATCAAGCTCTACGTGTTTAGGGACCGTACACGATTGTACCAGGGCTTTGCAAGGCAGGCAGAAGTGAAAATGAGCTGGAGGAGGTACGTTTGGACCTTCCCAGCACTACCCTTAACATCAGCCTGTGCTGTCAAAGCGTGCTCTGGTCCCCTGAGGAGGCCATCTGGGCTTTGGAGATGCCTTGCCCCTGAGTTGCTGGTCACAGGACAGCAGTGGGTGGCTACTGGAGTTGAGCAGAACCCGCGTTAGAGCCTGGGGCTGCCTGGTCTCTGCTGAGAGTAGCGGGTCTCTGCTGCTCTCACTGAAGAGCCCAGCATAGAATCATAGAATGGTTTGGGTTGGAAGGGACCATAAAGATCATCTAGTTCCAACCCCCCGCC
>NW_010260669.1:60334-77442 GCF_000690775.1 Eurypyga helias
TCCAGCCCTCTGATCATCTTCGTGGCCTCCTCTGGACTCACTCCAACCGGTCGATATCCTTCTTATGTTGAGGGTTTCACAGCTGGATGCAGCACTCCAGGTGGGATCTCACGAGAGCAGAGTACAGGGGCAGAATCCCCTCCCTCGACCTGCTGGCCACACTTCTCTGGATACAGCCCAGGATACGGTCGGTTTTCTGGGCTGCCAGCGCACACGGCCGGCTCGTGTTCAGCTTTTTGTCCACCAGTACCCCCAAGTCCTTCTCCTCAGGGCTGCTTTCTATGGCAAACCGCTGCTGCTGAGCATGGGAGGGGAGCTCAGAGTGTGCCTGGGATAAGTCTGTACTGTCAGGAGGCCTGACGGCTGCTCCAGCTACAAGCTTTGCTGTACTTGGGGCTTGCTTTCCTTTTGCTTTGAAAAGACAGCGCAGCTTAGCAGCCAGGAGGCAGCCAAGAATGAAGGTATCAACACAGCCTCTCCCTTGTAGTGGCTGCATTGAAGTCACAGGCATTGGCTCCCCCGCTGTTTAATATGTCTAGCTGTCACTGTAGCTGCCTGAGAAGTTCCAGCTATGGGTGGAGAGGCAGGTGATGCTGCTATTAGCGCGTGAAACCTTGCTCCCGAAGAGCGGAGTCCTTGTTACGGGTTAAGCCGAGCGTAGGTTTGGGGTTGGCCAGTTGCCCCTGCTCTTTGCTGGTGGTGAACTTTGCACAGAGCTCTCTCTGAGAGCGGCTGTGCTTTGTTCTGCGAGTCAGCTGCAGTCTGTCTGGTGTGGTACAGCCTACCTTTTTATTTATTTTTATTTTTTTTCTCACTGACTTTTTGACACCCACCACCTCCCTGCCAGCCTGGTGTGGCTGATCAAGCTGTTCAAACAACTGGAAGACATCAGAAGTTAAACACTCATTATTTTAATTTGATGCTAATCATGTGTTAATGAGACTAATCCTTGCAATGATTCAGGTAATTTGCTTAATGGCTGCCCAGAGTACAGATTACAGCAATCAGTCACGTCTGATAAGATGTCTGTTGTGGAGGAGGTTGTCAGGTGAATGAGGTGGGAAAAGACTAAGGACTAAGGTCTGATCTCCTGTAAAACAGCCTTACTATTCAGAAGGGGGATAGAAAAAGTCCTGCTGCACAGTCTTACGCTTCACAACCAGCTTTGTTGCTTCCATCAGCCAGGGAAAAGCAGTTGAAATGGCTCTGCTTAAGGGCTGTTCTATCAGAGGGGCTAAGCCTCTCATGCCTTGAGAAGGAGTAATGTGCAAGGGCTGACACTGGCATCTGTGTTAGACACTTCATTTCCCTGAGGTCATTTGGGTCATGGCAAAGCCTTCAGGTATACGAGTCTTCTGAATTGCTTCTGATCCTTTGTTACTATAAAATGGCATAATACTGCTGGAATTGGTGGAATTCCACTATTTTATATGAGGAATCCCATTGTGAGCCAGTCAGAGTGCCTCTGCTTCCAGCTGTGTTCCTGCTTCCCAGGTTTGCCTTTGCAATTCCCTTCAAGGATTGTTCATTGGAGGAATGTAACACTAAGTACATAAATAGGGTTGCTGGGGTAAGTCACTTAGGGCTGTGCTCTGCGGTTAGAGATGTTCTTGTGAGCAGTCTGTGTAGTCCCAACAATAGGAGTGAACAACAGGGCTATGTACTGCAGCTGGACCCCCCTGAGTGTTATGCTTGACTTAATTCCTGTCCTGGTTTAACTCCAGCTAGCAAAATACCATGAAGCTGCTCTCACAAATCCCCCTCCCCACCCCCCCACAAGGGGACGAATTGGAGGAAAAAGAGGTATGGAAGCTTGTAAAATTGAGATAAGAACTACTAATTAAATCTAAATTAATATATACAAACACTACTAATAATAAATAATTAAAACAATAGAAAATAAAACAATATGATACAATATGATACAGTTCCTCACCACCCACTGACCGATGCAGAGCAAAATGCTGAGTAGTGAGAGTCAGACCCAGAGAGCCGGAGAGTGATCGCAGCCCAAGGGCCGCAGCCCAAGCGCTGCCGCAGCAGATTCTGAGCTAACCCTCTCAGCATTAGCAAGCCCAGGAAAACTAAACAAACCCACCAACTCCCTCAGGAACGAGCCAGCACAGGAGTGAGCAAAGCAGCTAACGCAGGAGTCAGGGTGAGGGTCAGCAAGTGTACGGGAGCGAACGAGGGCTTTATTGGGCTTTTCAACCTAAACGATTACATGATTCTGTGATATGGTGGTAGAAACTTGATCTGGATGTATCATACATATTTATCTCTAGATTTTGTTACAGCATTGTTTCTCCTTTATGTCTTTTAGGTTCTAAACTCTTCAGAGAAAATCAAACACATTGAAGCGTTTAGTTCACAATGAATGCTACACCAAGTGTATGTCAAATGTTAATAAAATAGGTGCACATAGTTAATAGGAGATGGAAAGGAAAAGCAGAGGAGAAAAATAGATTTGTTTGTTTTGGTCCCCACAACTTGTGCTACTTTGTTGTAGGTTTAGAGTACTACTCACGAGGAATAGGAGGGAACCCTTTGGAATTTAAAAATTCATGTTAACTTCTCTATTGTTGTTACTCATTTCAGAAAAACACCAGGAAACCGAGAAGTT
This sequence comes from Eurypyga helias, assembly GCF_000690775.1. Lineage (NCBI taxonomy): Eukaryota > Metazoa > Chordata > Aves > Eurypygiformes > Eurypygidae > Eurypyga > Eurypyga helias. The sequence goes on from NW_010260669.1 coordinate 62,958, forward strand.
CCTTAAAAAGGCCCTTGTGGAGCACTGGACAAAGCACCAGACCTAACACTGGAATTGGCACTGCATTCCTAGCTGGCCTGCTGTCTGCTGTAAGGTGAGTCACTTAACTTTGGTTTTGCTCAGATTCCTTTCCAGGTCTTCATAAATCATGCTCGTGTAGTTTCAAAGCTTTCCATATGGGTATTTCCGTTTACACACTTAACCCTTGAAGGCAGAACATCAATAAGGACTTTTCTCTGCTGAAACTGTATAGAAAACTCCACCCAAAATACATACTTGTTTACCTGGACAAAATGGACAAAACAGATAAGGACGTCTTATCCTTTTTTCTATAGGCGAGGGAATGAGACATAAGAGAATTTGGTCACAAAGGACAGTTTGGGAATGAAAGTCTGGTACTGTAATTACTAGATTGTGTCATAATTATTCTCTTCATGGCATGCCACCTACACTGGAAATCTGCGTTGCTTCTGCTTGCAGTGAAACTGGAGCTATTTCTTTGAAGCTGCCCTTACCCATGCTGTATTCCAGCAGATCTTTGTTGGAAGAAGTGAGGTGGTTCTTTCAAGTTTAACACAAGTACTAATCCAAGATGAAAAAATACTTGACATTTGGAATGAACCAAGCCTAGATTTAAATGAGAGGATGCAGGTACCAGGATGGAAAAGAGTAATGTTTGGGTGCTTGTCAACACATCCCCTGGGCCTGTCACACATACTAAACCTCTACATGCTGAACCTCAGCATCTGGATGTTCCAGAGCTGTATTGGCTGGCTGTGTGTTGACTATCTCTAGTCTTATAGAAAACACAGCTGGAGAAGACTTTTTCCATGTGGGAGATAGGCAGCCTAACAACCCGTGAACTAGGGGTCGTGGTTTACCCTGTCACCCACAGGATCACAGTGTTGTTTGAGTCCTCGTTCGGAGTGTTGAAGAGACTGATGCACTGGATGTGTGCATTTGCGGGGCACAAGCAACATCTTATTTTCCTCAAATATGTAAACATAAATATTGATGTAAACAAAAATATTCTCTTACCAATTCAGCAAAAAAAGCATAATCTAAGAAGGGCATTCACAACTGGGCTACCTGGAGTCAGTATCTAAGTCGCAGAAGAAAGCAAATCATAACTGGCACCATTCTCCTTGTTTCTTGTAAGTAAGTTTAGGCAGATCCTGTTAGGCGACTGCAGCTGTGTCAGAAACTGCACACACTTGGTATGTACTGCTGGGAAAACATTGCAATGGAGGATGAAGAGGCAAAACAGTTCAGGTCAGGGCTAGCGATGTCAGGCAACTAAAACACAGTCTTGAGGTCAAGGGAAAACATGGTTTTAATGCCATGTTAAAGCTCCTGGTGAATTGTCAGCTTGCAAGGTCTTGTTAAAACTGTGCTGAGCAGAGCTGCAAGTGACAGAAAACTGGACTTCCTTAGCACTAGAGGAGTGCAGTCAAGTGATGTTCAGCTTCATCTTCCCGGATTGGCATATAGGTACATGAGCTAGGGTTTGAGAATTCTGAAACACAGAATACAGTGGCTTTTTTAGACCTAAAGTAGAAGAAAACCACTGATCATATTCCTGCCTGCAAATTCAGGAATTGGAAAACACCTTCAACTTGTCTTTATGATGCGTAGCAGAGTCAGTATTTGTTCAATGATTATTTTGATTCAGGCATTTGCAGCAAAATATGCTTGGATTTAATCAATTTGCATCTCTGCTTAAGGCCCAAATTGTTACAGGCTTTAGGGGGATGACATTGTCCTAAAGCACTCATTTAATGATTTAGAGTAAACAGATGGTTTTATTTTTTCCCATCAGAACCTTTCAGCTTTTCTAGTTACATAGAGATAATAATTATATCTCTCACTTTGATTAAAATGCACAGTATTAATGTCTTACTCTGTCTGGTTTCAATTGCATTATTTCTCTGTGGGGTTTAAGTACTGTGGAGTTAACATCATGTACCATAAGCTGTGCTACCCAAGTGTCTGGGGTGTCATTCAATGTCATCTGACACTGAATGCGAGACCATCATCTTGACAGGGCTGACGGTGTGTAAGTGCGTATTTGGTGGTGATAAAGAAGGCTGCTACCCTGTGCTTGCTTGCGTGAGTAAGCGTTTTTCTTGTACAGTACCTGTTAGATGATGTTTAGTCAAATATTACACAGTAGACAACAGTAGCTATTAGATATTGTTACTTTCTTGACTAACTGGCTTTGAAAATATAATTAAAATTTGGGAAAAAGCACCACTGCTCCTCAGGAATGAGGAGAATGGCTTTGAATACTCACCCTAATAGGGAAGTTGAGGAAATCCAGGTATCAATTCAAGGAAAGTCAGTTCAGAGGTGTCGCAACAACAAGGAGGTCATGGTAAGAGATGTCCTGTTCTTCATTTAGGATGTGATCGTGTCTCTGAAGGTACGTCTGTTCTTAGGTGCTGCCTGTTGATCGTCCAAGGAAGGATGTGCCAGCATCACTGCAGTAGTTGTTGCCTTAGCCTTGAGGTGGATGAAGAAGTGCTGTTACCAACCCTTTCTACCAAGAGAGCCGTGGAGAGGTGGTTGGAGTTTCTAGAGGATGGGCAGTAACAGCTGGAGAATGATCTTGTCCCGCAGAGGGAGTAGCTGGGAGCAAAGCTGGCCATCAGCTGATTGCGGACTCTTCTGGACCCAGATAGTAGGACAACTAGGTGTCTCCTGAAACTGTAGGTATCTGAGATCTGCATGTCCACAGGGAGGCAGATGATAACTGAGAGCCGGCAAGTTGGTGATGGACAGCTGCAGTTCTGGAAGGGAGATAAAATTCAGTGGTGTGATTTGACATAGTTGTGTGTAGCCTAGTTGGGAAGGTACAGGAGGCTGCGTTGTTTTAAGCCCTCAAGATAGCTGTTCGTACAGAGGCTTGATGCCAGAGTGTTGGGATGGGAATAAAGCAGGATCTTGCTGCAGCCTTGATGATTATTTTTTTAAAGTGATTACTAAACAAAATGTTAATCCTATGTCAGAGTCAGTGGATTGAGCTAAAGCCGGGTAGTGCTTTTTAACAGATAGGAGAGTCTGCTTTAGAAATGTTGTCCACAAACATCAGCACTGAAACTCGGGAAAAAAAAAAAAAAAAGGCCATATGGGTTATTTACCGTCTGTGATGGAGTGGCAGTCCCAGTTTACGTGTTTTATGTCTTGTGCTGGTTAGCTTTATATGTTGGTCACTCAGTGTTCGCTTAACCTGTCATTTTTGCAATTACTGGTGTGCACTTTAGGTTTATCAATTACTTTTCCAGGCTATAGGTTACCTATTTTGAGAGCGTAATTTGTTTATAATACATGTTTTAGCAGCATTGTTTGGTTTGTGTTTGTAATTAATTTTGAGCTTAATTAAAAGAACTCATAGTTATACATTTTGGTTTTAATATTCTCAACAGTGCTATATGTCGACCTGTGTGGCTTAAAGAGCCAGAGAATCTGGTATTTTCTGCTTCTGTGCATTGATACACGTTTTTGCCTGTATTAAATTAAGGTGCAGTTAACAGCAGAACTTCTATTGAAAAACACTTTAGTTTTTTGTTAAAAACTGTTATGGGAAAATAGTAACTTAGCTTTGTGTTGGAGCAGTGTGTGGTATTGCTCAGCTTTCCAGGTAGTTGTGATGCTGGCAGGAGCTTTGAACAGTATGTGGTTGGGTCTTGGTTGCTGTACGTGCTTGCTGTTGAAACCTGCAGTGAATGGCAGTCCGTGGTGACTAGCCTCTCTGGTTTCTTTTCCAAAATGAGGAACAAGCAAGAGGGTTGGTAAGAAATATTTGCAAGTAGATCCCTTTTCCCCTCATGAAACTTCCAAAGTCAAAAGACTTTTTCTGTCTAGAAGTACCTTAACTTGCTGGGATCACTTCTTAAAGCTGGTGGGAGTGTCCAAAAATGGAAAGTGTTAAAATGATATGGTTTGTCCTCTACTTCTGATTTTCCACTAACTTGCCTTTGGAAAAACACACATTTGGAACGTTTTTATAATGTAGACTATTATCCCTCTAATTCCCTGTCCATCTGTAGGATAAATGCTTAGACTGTGTGTAAACTATACCAAGTCTATATCATACATAATGTATGACTGTATATGATAACGTGCCATGAATGTCAAATTTTATTTTATTAAATATAAGCTGCTCTTCCATCTGCGCGTTGGAGACCCCATATATTGTTTGCCAAAAAAAGCACAATTTCCAAGCGTTACATAATTTCACATGTGAAATACCTCAGCTTCTTCTCTCCCTTAAATTGTTACAACTCTCTTAGTTTTAATTCTTCATTCATGCTTTCTTCTTGCTGCATAACAGCACTGTCAGACTTGGATGTAGCAGCAACGCAAGCTCAGCTGAGTTTGTCTGCCAAAAATACTGATGGCCGGATCCTTGACTGCTGCAATCCACTGGCTTCAGAGGCATAGCAACAGTTTATGCTGGTGACGCTCTGTTCTCCGTCCCAGCCATTTCTTGCAGCGATCCAGCACTCCAGCCATGATGAGGCCTTCAAATGAGCAAGGAGACACATGTTTGTCGTAGCATTTTAAGCTTTGGCAGACAGGCTGCTAGGACCTCTAGTTGGCACCTATCTGTGGTTCCAAAAAAGCCAACCTTGTCATGGCTGCCTTTTTTAAATTTTTTCTTTCTCCCCCCTTTGCAGAGATTTTGCAGTGTGTGTGTGTGTGTCTGGGTGTCGTGTGATACCCTGCAATAGAGATTGACAGGAACCAGAAGCCAGGTTCATCAAAGCCACAGATTTCTGATCCAGAATTACAGTGACTGATTTGTGCCAACACAGACCTAGACTGTCCAGATAGAGTGAACAGGAGGAAAATGTAATGCCAAAAAGAAAGAAGCTGAAACCTAATTAATCAGAAACAAATAAGTCATCTTAATGGCAGCACAGAAGTAGTACCAATTTAATTTGAGAGTACCCTATGTTCTGTAAGGATGACATTGTGCAGTAATTCTACTGCCAGTTACTGCTGTCAGAATTGCTGAATAGTAAGAACCATATGAATTACTGCCTCAAATGGTCTATATTTTGCACACTTAAAGCTCCCTGGTGTTTTAAGTTCATATTCTGCTTAATACCTCTCCCCGGTATATGTTTGAACCCATCGTGGTTTTTGGGTTGTTTCTCACAGTGGTAATTAAGCCTCACAAATAGTACAGCTGATGTTTAAGTCAGCAGAAGCCATCAGACTGGGCAATGACTGCTGGGCTTGTGTTGCATTAGGCTAAATATTAGAGAATTAATATTAGAGAATGCAGACTTTCTGTGCCATCGCCAGGCCTGCCTGTATCGGATCTGTCGTCTTAGAAAAAGATGCACTCCCAGGAGCAGTGGTGGAGAAGGATTATTTCCTGCTCTATGTTTGAGCAAGTGGAAGTGGCTGGCCGTAGAGAAATGGATATTTTGTGTTTCCAGTTCATCAGAAAAGACCTTCAGAAAGTCACCTTGTTGGCAGTCACAGTCTCTCCCAGGGCTTTCACACGGCGCACGCTGCTTCGGATCATGGTGAAGTGGTAATGCTTAGCACTCAGGGGAATGCAGTGCGCAGTTATCTCGGTTTGTTCCAGTGTGCAGCTGCGCCAGTGGCTGAGATTGAGCACCGGGTGTTCTGGCTGCCCTGGGAGTTGCAGAAGGAGGTGAATCTTAACTGCCCAGCAAGAGAATCTCTCTGTTGAATTACCTTAACACTGAAAAACCCATCCCGTGTGCTTTGCGCATGAGAGGATGCCCTGTCTTTTTAGAAAGACTGCTTCAGCTCCCAGACTTACACCCCGTGGGCTGCTAGGAAAGGTGCTCAGTTTGCTCTGCTCTGGTTTTTTTTTCCCTTCTGTAGTAGAGCACTCACTTCCCTTCATCGCTTCTCCGCCTTGTTTCGCTGAGCCAAGAAGTTTTCTCTGGCTGTCTGTGTACGGCGCCCTGCCCACGGGGCCTCAAGTCCATCAGCTCGCTGCAGGAAGTACCAACAGTAGGGTTAGATGTTGCAGACTGAATTGCTTTAGAATAAAGGGAGAGGGATTCAAGTGAGAGGGACGTGATGACGTGATAATGTGATATCTTCTTCAAGAAGACAGGAGAGGAGGTAGTGGGCTGTCTGAGGTAGGCCGAGGAGGTCTGGTGTGTGACAGGAACTGCAAGTGGGTTGTGTTTTCACACCAGAAGTTGTGATGGTGTATGAAAAGTGATGTCAAGTTACCAAAGATCCCATAGAACAGGAAAGGGAGGGAATGAGGGGAAGAGTTACTGTCCAGATCAGCCTCACTCGGGACTTGGAGAATGCTAACAAAGAAAAGGGCACCATGAGGAAGTAGCACAGCTGGTGTTTTAGATCAGTGGAGTTGAATTGCTTGGCATGAGGAGAGCCAGCCTGAGACAATATAGCAGGACTCTGCTGCTCTTCCTTCTGGATTTGCTGTAAGCTCTTTGTTACTGCCTTACAGAAATACATTTAAAGGGACAGAGTCCTTCTTACAGACTTGAGGTCATTACTAGGAGGGCAGTAACCAAGTTGATGACTACCAGATATCTAGTTAATGGAAGTGCATGAGCAATTCCACAGTCAGGTTATCCTGAGTGACGCTGACAGTGTCTCTTATCATTTGAGACAGATGCTCTTTTATGCTTGGGACCAGCAGATAAATACAGAGAGTACTGTAAGCTTGTACTTCAAACACTCAAGGCAGGTAAGATGGGGAGGGCAGCCACAGGTGCTGGGAGCCCTAAGGATCTAGGAAATTGCAGACATGAGACTTATGTGCTGATTCTGTGTCTAAATAGCTGACCTTCTTTGGATGTAATTCAGCATTTGATTTTCAACAACTATTAGACCCTATGGATTAAAAAAACCCAACCCTTAAGAGTAAGTGTTGGATGAGAGAAAATCACTTCTGTTTCCTTGGTTACAAAAGAACATGAATAAATTATATGGGGGAAAAAAAACCACCACAACCATTAGTACTGTCTGGGTGGTCATTTGTGACAGTTGGTCCTTTAAGTGTTTAAATGGGGAAGAATGAGCAAGAGCTCATCCTGTCTGAAAATGGCCTGTGTCACCTGCGTAGAAGGCTTGGAGGCCCACCATAATGGGCAGCCAGACGCATGCTAAGCTCCATGTGCGGGCTGGGGATCTGATGGAACTGTGTGGGGATTGATTACGGACTGTCTGCTGCTGGCACAGGGCACTGGGAACGGAGGAGCAGTTGTGGGGTCTTGTATCACACCTCAGTTATACCTTAAACTAGCCCCCTGCTTACGACAGTCTCAAAATTTAAATGAGCTTGGGTCTGAAGCCCAATTTGGAAATCTGTAAAGCGTAATTTTCTGCTAACTGGGCTTGCAAAGCCTAAATGTGACTTCGGGTATTTCCATATGGAGCTTTTTTACTAGTCTGAGGTGTGAATTAAAAGTTCCTCCTCTCTAGGAACACTGATTTGTGGACTACTGTGTTTTCACTTAAAAATATTTTCTTTCCAATCTAGTTGATGTCATTTGGAAATTGTTTGAACTAAACAAGCAAGCTATTCTTAGTGTAGAATAAGTAGATCCTTCTGGATAGCTATGCCATTTTAATTATGTGTGTTTATTATGTAAATGTACTAGTGCTCATTGAATCCAGGAAGACTACGGATGCCTAGGTACCAAATTTGCTTTCGAAATGGGTCTTGCAATATGTTACCCTTGTCTTCTCATAATTCCCAGCCCTGTCTCTGTTCTAAAGGCTACTGCAGCTAGTCCACTAGAAGCCCATATCTGATTTCTTGCTGGATTGCGTTCCAAGTCGTGGGCAATAGCTTTTTTGGCAATACTCCTTCGCTTTCACAAAGCCCTTTTCATCCAAAGTAGAGAGGAGAGAGTTTGCAGTGGGTCTGTGGCAAAGACAGGGATGGAACAAAGGTCTTGAAAGTGCCAGTTGTCCACCTTGGTTAGAGAAGAACGGTCAGAGAGGTTTCATGGAGTCTGTAGCTGAGCTGCCGGACAACATCCCAGTGGAGTAGTCTGTTCAGGGAAAATGCAGGCACATGCACTGGTTGATGCCTGCAGGCAAAGAAAGAGAAAGGAATGGTGACTCTATGTCTGTAACTTGGTGTGGGGGCTGTGATACAGCTCATCCTAAGTATGGCCAGCAGGTCAAGGGAGGGGCTTCTGCCCCTGTACTCTGCTCTCCTGAGACCCCACCTGGAGTTCTGTGTCCAGCTGTGGAGCCTCAACATCAGAAGGATATTGCCCACTTGGAGCGAGTCCAGAGGAGGCCACGAAGATGTTCAGAGGGCTGGAGCCCCTCTGCTATGGGGACAGGCTGAGAGAGTTGGGCTGGTTCAGCCTGGAGAAGAGAAGGCTCCGGGGAGCCCTTATGGCACCTTCCAGTACCTGAGGGGGCTACAAGGAAGCTGGGGGGGACTTTTTACAAGGGCCTGTAGTGACAGGACAAGGGGGAACGGGGTTAAATTGAAAGTGGGGAGGTTTAGATTAGATATCAAGAAGAAATTCTTCCCAGAGAGGATGGTGAGGTACTGGAACAGGTTGCCCAGAGAAGCTGTGGATGCCCCATCCCTGGAAGTGTTCAAGGCCAGGCTGGATGAGGCTTGGAGCAACCTGGTCTAGTGGAAGGTGTCCCTGCCCATGGCAGGGGGGTTGGAACTAGATGGGCTTTAAGGTCCCTTCCAACCCAAACCATTCTGTGATTCTATGATCTTCTCAAGGCTGGCGATTTCAGGTGTGGCGTGTACTGCTTTAACATTGCTTGTGGTTGTATCCCACAAACAGTTTTTGAGAGACTGATGTATTCTAAAATGGGTTTCCTTAGAGCTGCAGCAGTAAGGGGTCCGGGAAGCCTGAGAGCTGGCAGACAGAGGAGGAGAAAAGGCTGTGAGATAGTTTACTTTTAATTATGTTCTGGATGGTGAATGAGGGGTCACAGCTGTTACTGAGAACAGAATCAGATCAGATCTTTTCCAGAAAAAGAGGCAAGTCTTTACTGTGACACCAGAGTGGAACAAGTGTGCTGTCCTATACGAGTGGCCATGGGATTCTTCCTAAGAAAGGAACAGTCGGGGAGAGTAGGATCCACTAACATGGCACATGAGTGTCCTTTCGCGATCTGCTGCCATGGAGCTGGTTAACTTTTTGGAGCTCTTCAGGGAAGTGGTGTGGCTAGTGTACGTAAAGGCTCGACAGAGATCACAGCATTCATGTAAAATTGTAAATGAAGACCCACTGTCATGTGCAGGTTCAGCAACATTCCTTAATCACACATGGGTATCTTTAACAGTTGCTGCAGCATGCAGGGAAATATTATTGCTAGGATTGTTTCTTGAAACAAGGGGCTTTGAGGATCATTTTGTTAATTTTTGCCATTTACAATTCTCAGACGTGAAAAGTTAACACAGTTTGGAAGATTTTTTTTTTTTTTTTCATTTTTTTCTGGCACTTACAAGTTCAGAACGCTTTTGTGCATTCCAAGCAGTCCTGCCCAGATCTACCACCTGTTCCATAATTCTGGGTATAGTCAGGGTATAGTTCTTTTCCATATGGGCAGCGTAATTCCATTAAGTAGCAATCCAGCACTCTTTTTTTAACATTAAACCTCGAGAGTTAATCATCCATCTGTGTGTAATCATTGATTCCATTAAGCCTTATGGCCTTGTCAGATTATCAAACATTTTAAACAGCACTTTTTTCTTTTTTCCTTACTCGACAGCAAAAGCATTTGTTAGGGGGCATGATTAGATCAAAGTTTTCAAGACATACTCCAATCTCATATAGACATTTACATTTTCCAAACCTCCCTGTTCCGAAAGACAAAGCTTGCCTACGTAGTGTATGACACAAATTAAAAAAAAGGTATTTCCTGACAGGCAATGCTTAAGACATTGACCTGATGGCAACAACACGCCCATCCCCCATCAAAAACCCACCACCATCGGCCCCCAAACTTGTCTTTTTCTGATGATTCAGCGCTCGGATACTTACTCACATTTTCAGTTAAGTTTGGGGGAATTACGGTAGTTTGGTTGAAGTCAGAGCAGACTCAGACCTTCAGTGTGATTGATGCAGCCAACCTTTTGTCTTGTAAAAATGGGGGAAACCTGGTTGTGAGATGGGTGCGCAAAATTTTTCATTTGAAAACAGAACCAAGAAAGCTGTTTCTCCCACATAAGATTTGAAAAATAATGGCACGGTATTCCTGAAATAAACTATGTTCTCCAGTGATTTGCTGAATGTGACAGTAAAACTCGGCATAAGCATATAATTACAGCCAGAAATCCCTGAAATCAGAGTTCATGAAGAGGAAGGAAATGCCTCAGCAAACCCCCAAAGAGCTGGAATGGTCCAGTACTATTGCTGGGAACAGGTGAATGATGGTTAGTGGGAAGAGTTACCACCCTTTTCCTCCAGGCTGCTTTTGTTTCCCCACATAGTAGTTTGCCTTAATGGTATTTAGCATTAATGTGAGGATAACAGTGAATGCTTTCTGGGGAAGACACAGTGATAGTCAGGGTGAGCAAGGCAGGCTTTACCACTTCAGAAACCTATGGGAAGTGGTCAGAATGATGTCTGTTCTTTTCAGTGGTAAAGGCTACAACAGAGCCACGAAGTGCAGGTGAAGAACGTTGCCTAGTAATGGACGAGCACCCTCCCCCAGGTCGTGTTTGCGCTCTGGTTTTGTACTGCAGGGAAGGAAAGGGTAAAAAAGAGGACTGTTGCTTAAAAATGTATTACAACATGCCGACTTCAGCTTGTGGTAGGTGTGGGAAAGGCTGGTTCGTGGACCACCTCTGATACAGGAATCCAGACATACCAGTTCTAGCACCAGATGTCCAAGTTCTGCCCAGTTGAAAACGCTGAGGGTTTCTGTAGTGCTGAGGACAAACCTCTTGTGCTTGAAATACCTCCTCAAACCCTGAAATTTTATGAAGGAGATACTGGAACAGAGCAAAAACCAACAGCAGTAGGAGCCATGATGGTGATTTCTGATTCTGAATCTGTGCAATAATAGACATAAAGTATGTTCTTTCTTCTCTGGTTGTGTTACTTCTTACACAAAAGAGCACATGAGAAACCCAGCTGAAGTCTTGAGTGGATGGAAACTTGTGCTGTGAAGATTGGTTGCAATATAATCTCAGTCTGGGATAAGTGCAGATTTTACAATAAATGCAAAATTTGTGCAAAAATGGACTAAAAACCAGTGGTCAAACCCAGAGGCACTTTTGAGCAGAACTGAAAGTCTGAAATTTAAGCAATTTAGTCTGTTTGCAATGCATTATCTCAAGAAGCTCATAATTTGTTTCTACTGCATTTGTCTCAAGTTTGAAATAATTTAACCAAAATGAATTCATAGACTAAAAATGCATATGAGCAAGAAGAAGCTTTTTTGCACAGACATTGGGAAATGTGCCCTAAGAAATATGTGTATGTGCAAGCCCTTGGATTGTGTATGCCTACAATAGGCATGTGTCCTCTTGGACTGATTCTTAATCTCCTGAAACTAGCCTAAATCTCTTTGCTGCCTTCTGCTGCCTTTCTCTGCTTCACCTTCCGTACCTATCAGAAATTCTGTTGCCTGTGGGCTTGGATTAGATCTGCTATGTGTTTATTTCAGGTAGTTTATCCTATGAAAAGTATATATTTTAGCTTAGGTTTTGATGATACTGTTTACTCAATCTCTTTTCATAAAGAAACTGTGAAGATATTAAATTCACTTGGTGGTTGAGGAGAAAAAGTGACCAGAGAAGTGGTAAGGTTTTCACTTTGAAATATTTCATGAATTTCAAAATCTATTAAGTGCTGGCAAAGAATTAAAATGCAACATTTTATTCCAACCACTGTGATTACTACTGAACCTGATCTAAAAAAAAAAAAAAAAAAGAAAGGCAGGGCAGGGGAGCTTGTTTCTTATTTCCTTGTTAATTACACGATTTTTTTTTTTTTCCTGAAAAATATTAGAGTGATAATTAGGCCACACATCATGTTTGGTTGGATAAATACTATTTACATGTTGAGAAAGGGGGCAGAAGAATTGTATCTAATGAAAGGAACTGGTGCCAAATAGTTGAGAGATTTGTGTTAGTCTTACAGAAATCAAATTCATTCACCTCAGCTGAACTAGGTCATCTTAAAAGGCACTCCTAGAAGCATGGTTGCATTCTGTGTTCTTGTACATCCGAAAAGGATCAATGTGATGATTCAATTTCAGCAAGTAGATCATTAACTCTAGTCCGTGAAGCACAAAGACTGTGTTTTGCAAACTGTATCTTTACTAATCTTTGGGTGGAGGGGTTAAATTTCTGTATTTGGTACGAAGATCAGGTGTAGTGTTCAAGTCAGCTGAATTTTGGCACAATGCTGCTGTGGTGGATTAAGGTTTTGTTTAATTAAAAAAACAAATTGGAGTTTTAGGGAGCTGCATTTGGTCTAATAAGCTAACATGGAACAGTGTTAGCATTTCTGAAAGTGAAGTACCTGTTACATTTCAAACCTTAGGACTTTGCCTAGAACTTGAAGATCAGGTGTAGTGTTCAAGTCAGCTGAATTTTGGCACAATGCTGCTGTGGTGGATTAAGGTTTTGTTTAATTAAAAAAACAAATTGGAGTTTTAGGGAGCTGCATTTGGTCTAATAAGCTAACATGGAACAGTGTTAGCATTTCTGAAAGTGAAGTACCTGTTACATTTCAAACCTTAGGACTTTGCCTAGAACTTCCTGAAGCAAGGAATATTACACTTATTTGGCCATAAATAGTATTTTTAAGTCTATGGAACACTCGAAGACAATGTGTAAATCAGCTATAAGCACCAATTTTTGCTGTGAGTAGACTTTTGGTAGGAACGCACAGGAATACGAGATACAACCCGGGTGTCCCTGCCATGACCGGTGTGGTTTGGTTTTGGTTTTTCTGTTGTGTGTGTGAAAAGTTATGTCCAGCCTGGCTCCCAGTGGCAAAATTCCAATTAGCATGAGTGAAGTCACTGAGGCCATATGTGGGGTTGTCTAGAAATGCAGTGAACTGTGAATTCTGCACGTGATTTCTTCTGCTCACATGTTTCGGAGGTAAGCCACACAATATAATGACTAGTGGGATGAAACTGGGGTGGGTGTGTGTGTGTGTAAGGCAGTTGCACTGAGTTTAACATAATGGCTTCTTTTGGCCTCGTGGGAAGTTTGACTCCTCGGCTTCAAGGATAATTCAGATAGCAAGTTGATAAGGGAGCAGGTATTATGTGGAAGATGGTCTGTCAGACCCTAGAAGACTGATCTCACTTCTGTGTTCTGCACCATGTTCTCTGTTCAGTGTTCGAAATAGCAAAACTTCATCCTGAGATAACTCTGCACATTAGGGACAGGCATCGTGTCTTAAGTGTTTGTCTGAAGTTTATTGCAGTGGGTCTCCCTTTTATGCTTGGAATAGCTACCACTTGCAACATGATAACTTGTGTAATATTCATTAAATAGGTCAGTAGAAATTTCAGCTTTTTCTCCCTTTGCGTGTACTTACGTGGTTGTCAGAATGGGCATGAAAAAAGGGGGTACTGGACCAAAGAGCAAGTAATGCCTGCTTTTTTCTTTTTTTTAATTCTATAACTCCAATTTGGGATTTCTTCGGAGTAGTAGTAGCTCTGTGACTTCAAGTTTTGTGCTATAGGCAATGGTGCCCCTTTTCTTGAGCCCTACACATGTCACTGTGCTTCTGTGGCAGCGTGCTAGGTTATTCTTCCAGTGACCGGCTGTGCTGAGGGGAAGGGCTGACGAAGCCACTTGCTCACCGTCCTTCCAGGGAGTAAGGATGCCCTGAGAGAGGATTCACATGGCTGGGACAGTCCATGGCATGCTAATGGCTGTTGTATGGGGAGACTCCCGAGTGTGTACTTGTCCTACTAGTGCTTGTCCTACATCTCATTTTGTGAAGAACTTGTAAGAGAACTCTTCGTGCCTCTGCTCTTGGCTTTCTTGGTGGTACAGGAGTGGGTCGGTGTGGAGGCTGGGTTGGATCAAACTCAGATTTGGCAAAATAAGTGGGAAAAAAATGCACAACAGCCCCCTGGAAACTTCTGGTTCTGAAATTCTGAAGAAGAAAAAAAAATGTCACAAGTGGAAGTTACAAAAACTCAGAATGAAAGCAGTGAGCTTTCTGGCAAACAGGTCGAAGAACGGTTACATAGTAAAAACGCACCGAACCTTCAGTTTCAAAATTTCAGAAGTAAAAAGAAGGGAAGCAAGTTTAATTGCTACTTATCTCCTCCTCTGTCTCTTGATCAGGTATTGAGGTACTTGAAAAGCATTTGCAGTGATTTTTTACTTACTTTAAATCATGCTATAAATGTTAGATGTTACAGATATAAAGAAAATAATTGTGTTTATCTCTTGGACTGCCAGTTTGCACCATGCATAACACAAATCTAGTAGTAAAAAGTTGTCCAGCGTTGTTTTAATACTCAAAAATCTGCCCTAGTCTCTTTC
>NW_010260669.1:77462-81645 GCF_000690775.1 Eurypyga helias
TCCTCTTGCTGTACTAGAAGAGACCCACTGAGTCCTGTTTTAAGCAATTAGAAAAGTTGCCTTTCTCCAATCAAAGAGAGGTATTAGTGAAATGAATGGGAGTAATTAAATCTAATTTAGTCATGTAAATGAGTTTAATTAAAAGAAATCTACCCTTTAATAACTTCAGGGGGAAATGCCGCTCCTTACGGAGTTTGAAATTTAGTTAAGCTAACAAGACACAATAGCTGAACTGATGAGACCATGATGTTGTAATCTGCTTATGTAAATAATGACACAACCAGTGTTTGGGGGCTGCTTTCGGCTGTGATGCAGTAGGATTCTGAAGCGTTGAGAGGTTGGGTCCCCCTGGTGTGGTTGCCGCACAGGATGGCTTAGTACCTTCACTTGGCTTTGAAGTCCCACCTACTTTCTTTTGTTGTACTTAAGGGATTTGGAGAAAAGAACACAATTGATTTGGGGTTTGAAAGCTTTGAGGTACCCAGGTATTGCCAATTACTATTACTAACTGCCATAAACTTCATAAATGTAAGGATGGGCAGTTTGGCAGTTGGTTAGGTGAATGGTAGAGAATCTGAGAGAAGGCATGGGAGCTGGACAGGGACTGTCTACCACTGCCTTATCCTCAAATTACACTTGTACAGGATTCCCTTTTGTTCTCATTTCCTTTTATACAATTGGTCTTTTTATTTTTCAGAAATCTCTCTTTTTCACTTTATGGTTTTGATGTGATGTGATCTAGAACATGGTCGATGACTTGTGATGTCTGAAATACTGCCTTTTTTTATGCTTTAAAACTTGTGCTTGTATGGCATGTAATTTTTACACTCACCTCTGCCACGATATATTAGTTTTTTTAAACTCACCTTCAAAACAGATTTTTTTTTGTAGTTCAGAGAGGTTTTAAATGAAATTAATAAGTAAAATGTTCTGATGTTCTGCCACTTTTCGTTGCCTGACAAACACCTAGTCTCTTCAACTCTTCCTTCATAAAAAAGAACTCCAAAATGTTAAAAAGCAGAGTTTCAAAACTTCATTTTTCTCTGTTTTAAATATTTCTTCTGCTCTGTGATTCCACTCAGTAAGCTTTGAACAGCTCTTTATGTTCCTGTTGTTGCTTTTGCTTATGACTGCAGGTTCTCTTGCTTTTGTTAGTTTGCTGAGAAATAGATGACTGTATTCCCAGGAACCTTTGCAGGATATTGTAGGAGCCCACATGGAAGTTCCATATGTTTTCTGTCTTCTTTGTCCATAAGCTGTTTGATACCTCAGCTTATATCAAACTCAAATTAGGTGAACAAAAGCTTTGTTTCCCTCTTTGTGAAAATTATTATTTTTACACTTTATATATGTAAAAACTGCTTGTGAAAATACTTTTCACAAATTCTATTAAAAGTAGCCACAAGAATATATGGGAAAACCTGGAACCTGTGGGACAACCTAATGGAATGAATGGTTAGATTGATCTCTCTGATAATGGGCCTCTCCTGATGTGTTGGTCTTTTTACAAACATGCCCACATGCCCAACTCACGGAAGGTTTTACTGCATTGCATGTTTGGCTTTTGACACACATGTTACGGTTCAGTATTTTGGGGAAAAAATCCCAAATTGAACTGCTTAGCTGCTCCACTGTGTTGGGTCCTACAAGACCTTCCTATATGAAGCTATATTATTTCCTTAAATATTTACATTGACAACAAGCTTTTACTGCCTATTGATGTCTCCATAATAAATTGACTATGGAATGAGTGGGAGGGAGGACACCCAGAGTTGTCTGGAAGTGGGTGGCTCTAAGCTGTGTGGTGCCATCCTGATAGCCGAACCTCATCCTTCCTTTGCTCTGAATTGTCATTTGTAGCCCTTTCTGTTAGTCGGGCATGCCCCTCAGTGTTTCCCAGGGCAGCACCAATGGCACGGAGACAGCCATGGGGAGAGCACTTCAGCTTCTAGCAAGGCTTCCTTTTCCTCCTCTGAGAGCAGCTGTCAGTCACCTACAAGTTGTTGCTTCTGACAGTGTCAGTTGAAGCCTTGACTTTTACTGCATGTGACAAATGGAGAATTGAAAATAGTTTTACTTTCTGTATCATCTGTGAGGTGTAGCACTGACATCATCCAGCTGTTGTGTTGGAGTTGTTAACGGTTTTCCTTCCTCTCTCAGTGTAACAAGGCAGGCTGGCAAAGGGAACTGAGGCACGTGCTTTCCATACTGAAATTGTCCAAGGTGCATTAGAGCACTGGGGCGGGCTGGGGCTAATAAATGCAGGACACTGAATGCCATTAAGACTGCTCAGGGGCTGGTTGCCCTCTTCTCCCATCTGGGATTCTCTAGGTGTTGTGAAGTGCACTTAGAGGGGAGAAGAAATCTCACACCACACTGTTGGAGGGGAAGATGGGGAGACACTGCTGAGGAGCAGCTGAACTGGCAGAGGGAGGATAGCCGAGGGGACCGTTTGCCCACACTAAAAGCACGCTCAGCGTCCGCGGCTGAGGCAGCTCTTGGGCCGGGGCTGTGCCTTCACTGTGGGCATAACGAGCGGAGCTGAGTTAAAGTCAGGGTTTCTGCAGCTGCCGGAAACATCAATGTGACTCTGTGCTGGTGGCAGGAAGAGAAGGAACACCAAAGGCAGCAGGATATGGCTCCACTGCATTAAGTGTCCGATAACCCCTTTCTGTATGGGGCATGTACGTTGAGTGCCTGCAAAGAAGACTCAAACCTTCAGGCCTGGGGTGGGAGTGTGGCAACCTGAGATCACCCATACTGTATTCTGGTGAAACTACTGCTTAATGTTTTTGTAAGTCTTAAATAGCTGTAAGCATTGGTGGACTTGAACTGCTCATGGGCTGGGAAGTTCATCTTTCAGCTGCTGATAGTGCAAGTCACACTTCAAGCTGGGCATAGTTCTGTGGCCGGCAGTCCGGTGGCGTAGCTTTTGGAGTGGTGACTCTTTCTTGTGAGAAAGCAGCATGCGATACACCTACGCTGTAAACATGTAATTTTTGGTGAATCGTTACTTCAGACCCATAAACATTGGCTGTGTTGTGTTTGCAGTAATAATAACTAAAAGCCTAGAGGCAAGTTAGAAAACAAATGAATTTAAACAACAGCTAAATTGAGCTGAGTGAGAGCAGAGGAGCGAGGAACAGTGTCTGATTCCAGTGAGCTCCCTGCCTATGGCAGGCTCTGAAGGCACAGTGGTATCTACGTGTGCTGATGGCATTTCTTGGAGACCTACCTGACAGAGATTTAAATTGACTAGTCAAAGACAACTAGCAATTGAGTGGTGGGAGCAGGGAGCTGTCAGCATGAGCTGACAAACCCTCCTGACAAGCCAAGCAAATACTTGAGTACCAAGGTCCTGTTTTTGACAAGATGGGAGTTAGCTGTTCCCAGACTAGCTCATCCCTACAGTGTCTACAGGCCAGTCAGTCTCACCTCTGTGCCTGGCAAGATCATAGAATCACAGAACGGTTTGGGTTGGAAGGGACCTTAAAGACCATCCAGTTCCAACCCCCCTGCCATGGGCAGGGTCCCCTTCCACTAGACCAGGTTGCTCAAAGCCTCATCCAGCCTGGCCTTGAACAATTCCAGGGATGGGGCATCCACAGCTTCTCTGGGCAACCTGTTCCAGTGCCTCACCACCCTCTCCGGGAAGAACTTCATGGAGTGAAAGTGCACCTGAAGGTGCACAAGTCCATGGGACCTGATGGAATACATCTGCGGGTCCTGAAAGAACTGGCAAATAAAATTGCAAAACCTCTGTCCATCCTATTTAAAAAGTCATGGTGGGCTGGTGAAGTTTCTGCTGACTGGAAAAGGGGAAACATAACCCCCAGCTTTAAAAAGGGGAAAAAAGAGGACCCGGGAAACTACAGGCCAGTCAGTCTCACCTCTGTGCCTGGCAAGGTCATGGAGCAGATCCTCCTAGAAACCATGCTGAGGCACATGGAGAATGCGGAGGTGATTGGTGACAGCCAGCATGGCTTCACCAAGGGCAGATCGTGCCTGATGAATATGGTGGCCTTCTATGATGGAGTCATGACCTTGGTGGATAGAGGACAGGCAACAGATGTCATCTACCTGGACTTGTGCAAAGCCTTCGGTACTGTCCCACATGACATCCTTGTCTCTAGACTGAAGGCGTGGTTTTGAGGGGTAGACCGCTCGATGGATAAGGAACTGG
>NW_010260670.1:0-3556 GCF_000690775.1 Eurypyga helias
AGATCGTCAACTCCTGCACTACCAACCCCAGTGAAAAACCGGCCAGGGCGGTGGTCGCGTACAGGTATTTTGGCTGCCCAGGCTCAGAAGCAAACACCCAGAGGTCAGCGATGGCGCCTCTCCAGCCGCGCCTCTGAACACGGACCCTCTTGCTCTCCTGGGGTCTCTCGAGGTTTTGCGAGGCTTCAGCTGGCAGCGAGGCGGGAGCTTGGGCTAAAAGCTGAAGCTGCTCTCGCCCTACAAGGTGCTCGAGGAAAGGGAAAGGTTTCCTCCAAGCTCCACGGCAGGCGGCATCCAGGCGAGGTGTTCAGGGCGGGCTCCTGTTTGCGTAAAAGCTGGCAGCGAAGGTCTAATGGGCAAGAGCAGGCCTGCCAGCAGCGGGAGCCATCGCCCTGCCTGAGCTGGGGGCAGCAGGATGGATGTCGGCATCTTCCATGGCATCTCCCACCCTTGCGCTCAGGGGCAGGACGGTGCCCAGGCTTTGGCCCGTGTGCTCTGGTTTGGCCTGGCACGCGGAGGGGCAGCCAGCTAGGAGGGCTCCCACTGGGCTATGCGCACGGCCTCCTCTGCATAGATGCTTGTTTCCACGAAGCTGGAAAAGACCTCTGTGTCTGGCCAAGCTCCCACTGGAGTCAGGACAAGAAGGACCGAGCTTCACGTTCTGAAGGAGATACGAAGCCGCTTGAGCAGGCGACGCGGGAGCCGGATCTCCGCCGTTGTAACCTGGGGAGAGGCCGCTGGCAGCTCGTGCAGTGGAACAAAACCAGAGATGAAGAAGATGCACTCAGATTGCATCTGGAGACAAACATCCGTGCTTTCCAACCCCAAGCAGAAGTTCCATTTATCTGCTCTGCCAGTTGATTTTACAAGATTGTTTTGTTCATTAAAAAATGAACAGGAGCCAAGCTGCTGCGCCTTTTCTTTCTTTCTCTTTCTTTTAAGCACTGCTAGGTCCCATTGTCTTGACATATGAGCTTTTCCATGACTCGAGTTTCTTTTAGCTGATCTCTTCTTATCTAGGGGAAAAATCTCAGACTGGATCCAGCTTATTTTATAATTAAGCAGCATTCCAAAACGAAGTCAGAAGGTGAGGGACAAAAAAGTTGGGCCAGAAAAGACAAACAAAAAAAAAAAGTGTGTCCACTTTTTTCCAGCTGACTCCAGCTGGAGCAGAGGTGGGCCAGTGAAGACATTTTGAAATTCATATTTTTCACTTTCTGTCACTGACCTGCTTTTGCCAGCGGCAAGCATCCAGGCCCTGGCACCTGGTGTGGGCTGGCATGTGCCATCACGAGTCCTTTCCAGGGACGTGCTGCTGCAGACCTAGCTCTGGCGCAGCCCTACTGCTGGTAGCAGGGAGCTGTGTGCTGGGATGCACGGCGTAGTGGCTGTGTCCGTGCCGTGTACTGCTGCCTTGCATGGGCGTAGCCGACAGCATTCTGAAGATGCCCCATTGCTGCCGGCTGCTGCTACTGCGGAGCTCTATCTCCCTAGGAGAAAAGATAAAGCAGAGGTGAGAGACACACTTCTGCTGCTGCTGCCTCTTTGACTCTCTAGCAACTTGCTGTACTGAGAGACACAGAACTGGGGGAAAGTCCAGCTTGGCCATGGAAAGAGAGAGCAGCTGGGCCAAGGAAGCAGGGCCTTAGGTTAGGTGATCTAGGGCACTGCCATGCCAAGTCCTGCGTGTTTCCATCAAGGGAAATTTTGCCATTCTCCAGGCAACCTATCCCAGCCTTTAGTTGGTCTCACAGGGGAGAAATTTTTCTTGTGTCTGGAGACAACATTTGGCCTGAAACGACTTGACTGTCCATCACAGTGCATCCTTGTGAAGACAGTGCCTTCATCATCCCTACATTTCCAGCACTGAAAAATGGGGATAAAATCCCCCATAGTCCTCGCTTCTCTAGGCTGAAAGAACCCAATCCCTTCAGCCTTTCTTTGTGTGCCAAAGTCTCCAACTCCATAACCATCTTGGTGCTCTTACACCACTTCCCTCCCCTCCCTGCAGTGGGGTCTCCCCATTTTTTCAATATTCCTCTTGACCTTGGGGGAGCCAAACCAGACACGGTGCCCAGGAGTGATGCGGGTCAGCCGCATCCCTTGCTCCACTGGCTGCACTCACACAGCACAGTGAGTACTGATACAGTCACTGCCGTGGGGTGTTTTTCACCAAGGGGTTTCACAATGCTTTGTAAGGGTGTTTTAGAAACAGGTCTCAGCTTCTGCCCTCCTGAGATTTTTCAAAGGAGGTCGAAGATTCTTCAGCTTTCGCATCTACAGATCAGAAGAATTAAGTCTTGGTTTAACTGCCCTTGGCGTAACAGTCAAACCCATCCCCTTCTGCAGTGTGTAACTCTAGAATGAAATTTACAGGGGAGGAAAGACC
Organism: Eurypyga helias; assembly: GCF_000690775.1. Classification (NCBI taxonomy): domain Eukaryota; kingdom Metazoa; phylum Chordata; class Aves; order Eurypygiformes; family Eurypygidae; genus Eurypyga; species Eurypyga helias. The sequence goes on from NW_010260670.1 coordinate 2,390, forward strand.
CCCTTGGAGAGTAAAAGTGATGCATCAATGTTACAGATAAAAAAAATGCAGTGAAATCTTGTGTTTCTCTGATGCACACACCTCAGGAAAGGGATTAAATTTTTCTACACTGTTCTATAAATGAAACACAATGTTTTTTCTTATTTCCCTGTGCAGCACAACACAGACACAAAAATGAGCCCTGGCTCTAATCTTGGTAATTTTATCAAAAAGCCTATTCAAGCTGGGTGACTGCTCCACCAGATCCTTGGCAAGAGAGTTGCACATTCTAGAGGAGAGTGCACCAGCCTTCTTGCCCAGCTCTTAATGCCAAACCTACGTCTAAGCGGTGATATGTGCCTCAGTTTCCTTGCCTTTAAAACAGAAACCATGGTACTTGACTTCCTTTTAGTGGTGGCAAGAGAGAAATACTAGTGACCTCCAGCACAGCTACCAGGGTCGTCTCGCTTGCAGGCATTTGGAGAGACAGCAGTGTTATATCGCGTGGCACTTGGGAGGTCTGCCACGCCATCCCTCATTCAGCGAGCACACACTGAAACTGCCCTTCACAGAGGTTTCTCCAGTGTGTCCATGAAACGCTTCTGGTGTGGTGACCCACAGCCCCCCAGCATGGTCCTGCCAGGGCTTTGATTCCCTTGCTGGGGGGCACTTCAGTTGGAATCTCCTCTCTGCAATTTAATCCCATTTGTCTTCCGGTCCCAGCAGACTTGTTAAAGTCTGCCACCTCCTTTGCAGCTACTGTTTTTGATTGTGAAAACCGTATTGCATTGCATCTCTTCTCAGCTTTCTCTTCCCTGGTGGGAAGAGCTCTAATTCTCTTTGCTACACTATGACTAGTTGCTCTTGCTGCTTTCCTCCAGGCTGCTGGTTGCTGCTGGTCAACGTCTCTTCAAACCGTAGCATCCCAAACGACTCGTTTCTGCTGAGGCCAGGCTGGTCCCAACCTGGGGGAGTATCACTTCACGTTTTCACATTTCTCACCGCTGCGTGGTGTGACCCGGCATGGTGTCTACTTTCCCTGCGGCCACGAGGCGCTGTGACACATGCTAACACCTGAATTCAGTGGAACGACTGTGCAGCCAGATGTTGCCTTGTCAAATGTCTGCTCATCCAGAAACCCATGCCAGGTTTGTGCTTGCTCTTGTCCAAGTGCAAGGTCCTGCACCT
>NW_010260671.1:0-1996 GCF_000690775.1 Eurypyga helias
GCCCCAGTGCCTCCCCACAGAACATTTACTGGTGTCCAACCCCAACCCGCCCTCATTTAGCCTAAAACCGTTGTCCCTTGTCCTGTCGCTCCAGCCCCTGGTAAAGTCTCCACCTTGGTTTATGCACTGAAAAGCCGCAGCGAGGCCTCCCCAGAGCCTCCTCTTCCCCAAGCTGAACAGCCCCAGCTCCTCCAGATTGTCAAGATTTGGGATAGTACCGGTGCCACCATGGACCCCCGAGGGACACCGCTTGTTTCTGGTTTCCACTCGGACACCGAGCTGTTCCTTCTCCCTGCCAGAGCATAAGCACCCTCAAAACCACCAGCTGAACGTGTTGCACTAAATAATTGTAACGCGTGAGGGGACTAAAAGTAAAGGAGGGCCAAAACACAGCTTTGCTGCAATGTTCACCCCGCTCTGGAGCTAGGGATGAGGCGCAAGGTTCCTGTTCAGGAGCCAGATGTGGCTGTAACCGAACGAAACCGCACAGGCCGGGGCAGGAGGCAAGCGGGAAAAAGAAAACCCACAAAAATTGTCCGTTAGCTATGTCCAGTACCTGAAGGGGCTACAAGGAAGCTGGGGGGGACTTTTTACAAGGGCCTGTAGTGACAGGACAAGGGGTAACGGGTTTAAATTGAATGTGGGGAGGTTTAGATTGGATATTGGGAAGAAATTCTTCCCGGAGAGGGTGGTGAGGCACTGGGACAGGTTGCCCAGAGAAGCTGTGGATGCCCCATCCCTGGAAGTGTCCAAGGCCAGGCTGGATGAGGCTTGGAGCAACCTGGGCTATGGAAGGTGTCCCTGCCCATGGCAGGGGGGTTGGAACTGGATGGGCTTTAAGGTCCCTTCCAACCCAAACCATTCTGTGATTCTATGTCATGGGGAACCCCCAGAGAGGGTGGTGGGCACACGGAAGGGTCCTTTTCCCTATGGATCCAGGCATGGAGAAGCAAAGAAGATGTAAAGAAAAGGGAGCCCTTGGGCAAGCACTTTCCCTTCCTCAGGCGGGATGCCAGCCACCACCTCCCTTTCCCCCTCCTGGTCTCGCCCCCATGTTCTTGCCACCCCGCATTCAGTCCTTCCCCGTCCCTTTGGTGAGGGTGGCGGGCGGGGTGCTGCTCCTTGCTCCTTCCTCTTCTTGCCCACCCCAGTGCGGGCTCCTCCCTGGGCTGCAGACCCTTTTTGGGGGCACTGCCTCCTTAAAACCAGATGACTTTCTCTGCCCCCAAAGGGCTGTCCCCTCGCTTGGGCTGCCTTGGGCTGATGCGCCCAAGCTCCGGAGCCACAAAGCCACTGATGCTCCAGCTCCAGCAGCAGCATCCCCTCCAATTCCCGGCAGGACGGGCGGCTCTGCTTCCTGCCCGCGTCCCCGCCAGCCCTGCAACTGGCCCTGCTCAGGGACCTGCGGCCCTTACAGCCAGGGAATGTGCAGGAGAAGGCAGCCATTGCTGCCAACCCCTCAAAACACGTCAGTGCCCGGTCCTTCTCCCCGCCTGAGCCTCAGCCCTGCCTGCTTGGCAGGCACCCAAGCAAACAGATTGAACACGCGAAATGAAGCAGACTTTAACCCTTCCAAGGTGGTTTTCTCTATCCCAGAAAGTGGTGGAGGGGGGCTGGCTGGAGAGGCGGCAGGGTCACCCCTCGTCCTGTCAGGCAGGCAGGCGCTGCCACGGGGTCCACGCGCTAACCGGGGGGGTGACAGCTGTTTCCACTGTCATCCCTGGCTCCTGCCGGGTCTTGCCTTAGGAAAAAAAGTTTTCCTCCGGGCGAGCTGGCCGAAAGGCTCCTCGGCAGGGAGCGGCTGTGCCGGGTGCTGGGCTCGGGCAGCGGGAGCAGGTAGGACACGGCTGCTTCCTGCTCTGCTGCCCCTGTGCTCCCCCCGGCACCCCCTGCTTGGCTGGGACCTGTGGGGTGCGAGAGATGCGAGGCTGCCCGAGCCCCCCCCTGTGCCCAAATCAAAGCACCGTGCCCTCACGCTCTGGGGTGCTGCGCCCCT
>NW_010260672.1:0-13988 GCF_000690775.1 Eurypyga helias
GGAGTTAAACCACGACAGTAGATAAGACTACAGCCATATTAATATATTAGGTGTGCCCACAACCATTCCCAAGCATGGAACTAATCTGTCACAGACATGTCAGTATCCTTCGTAGTAAACCTCTGAAAGAGTGATTACGTTCAGAATTTGTTGTTGTTCATGGTCCCTTTCATGTGTTAACTCTTGCACTATGCTCAGGGGGTTTTTGGGAGTATGTTACCTGTACCAGCCAAACAATATGCCAGGGACTATTCTAACAATTTAAAGTTGGACACTGATTTTCAGAGATACAGATTTCCTAGTATCATTAAACTGAAAGTTACAAATGTGACCTCTGTGACCATGAGTTGCCTCATGTGGGTCAGTTAGTTTGCAGAAAGAAAATTTTAAGGGGGATATCCAAGTGATAAAATCAAAATTCTGTTAAATTGTTAAATAAATTTGAGATATCTTTGTCCTCTGAGCCTAAACCATGCTATAGCTTCTTGGAGACGACTAGCAGACTTACCAGTACAATACAGTGTTGGTGCCAAAGGAAGCTATGAGGGGAGAGGAGAGCATAGGCTTTTTCCTGAACAAAACCATTTTATTTTGTTTTATGTCACTGATGAAGAGGAGGATTCCATCTCTATATTTCCCATCTGTGTGCCTACAATTATCTTCTATCCCTCACAACACATTGCAAGGCAGAAATCAGAAATCTCTCAGCATTCAAGGACTGACTGACAGGGTAGTGAATAAAAGCACCTCAAATTTTAGCTGGCCGAAAGCAATGCCAACCAAACTGCAGAAGCTGCAATATTTTTTATATTCTATTGACTGTCACATCAGACAGAGAAATGATCTAAAACTTAGTATAACACTTGCTAAGCTATCATAATACTCCATCACTTTTCTTGATAGAGACATAAGGGTTTCATTTCTTTATTTGTTTGCATGGCATTGATGTTTTGGCAGGGACCTTCCAAACAAGAAGAGAGACAGAATCCTTGTTCCAGATAGCAGCACACTGAGCCAAGGTGTGAAAGGTTGACATGCTTAAAGAGGCTGTGGGAATGGGTCAGGGCTAATGTTCCTCAAAAACATTAGTACTTTTGGAATAAGCTCATAATTCTTTTTTTCTATCTTTGCTACAACTTTGATGGGATTTGTTTTGATATTACTGAACACCTTCCTCTCAAAAGAGAGATCCCTCTAGGACAACAGAGCGCTGATGCTTAAAATTGCTAGCAATTTTTGAAAATGGCAATCCACATTAGTATGTTATTAAGTACAATGGGATGTGGTTCTTGAATAGTTCTAACACTATGGCAGTGGAAATAAATCATGGTTGAGATAGGATTAATGTTGGTCTGTTTTTTCTCATGAATTTTTTCACCTTGTTAAAACTTAGAAGTTCTGGACAATGGATTGTTTAAAACTGCTTTCTCAGGGAAGTGATTATGATCTGTTTTGAAGAAAGGGTCCTTAATGTTTCAGGGAAAGTGCTATGGACCGGATGCTTTTATGAAGGGTGGTTTGTGTTCCATCATCACCATGGTTTGTCTGTAAAGCAGAACAGATCAATACTGTACTACCATCATTCTCTCCATAATGTCTCTATGACATTCATTTTCTTGAATGCTGACACAGGAGGAAAGAAGGCATTGAGATTAACTTGTTTGACCTACACAGATAATAGGTAAATAAACACAGGGAGATTAAAAGTAGAATGATCTTATATACATATATATATATATATACAAGGAAACATTTAGAGTAGTACTTGCTATTTTCCTAGCAAAACATAACTCCCTTTCAGCAGTGGCTCTTCCAGATGGAAGTCCTTCACAGGCCAATTGCTCACTCCTTTCCATGAGTGAAAGATTTCTAAGCTCACCCAGTGAATATGGATACCCTGTACAGCCTTTCAAGAGTACTTTGCAGAATCCTAATTTCGCTCCCCATGCAAAGGGAGTAGATGAACATCTGTCAATACAGTACAATTTCTGGCTTTGTGACCAGCATGTACTTTTAAAGCCCTGCTAACCTTTGTGCTGACTCTTAAGAAGGTTGGATAATTTTGAGAGGATAATGAGGCCATAATATCATAATTGAGACTATAAGCTCATAATTTTGAGACCCTAATTGTTACCTAGTTTGACCTGAGGCATAAAACTGGTGAAAGAATTTCATGAAGTGGCTCCTGAGTCCAATTCATCATTTCTACTGTAGAAACAGAGCTCAGGGTGATGGTTTGTGCTGCATAAAAACATACAGAATGTGCAAATGTGAGAAATACTGAGGACATTTCTTCACAATTATATCCCTTCCAAATCCCATACTATATGGTTTTTAATTCACACAGACAGAGTCCAAGTGAACTACCATTTTCTTTGCATATTTTCTTTAATTTCTCTTTGTCAGGAACATACCTCTGACCCTTCATCATAATAGGATTAAAACTGGGAAAGATGTCAACCCAACATCTTCACAAACCACTATTTTACTTGCAGATTTTGGTCCTTAGGAAAGAAAAAAACAAAACAAAACAAAACAAAAAACCCCAAACAACACACACAACAATAATAACAACAATAATAATAAAAGCAATAATTATAATAATAGTTGTCTCTCCTATTGTCTTGCTTTTCATTTGAGTGGAAGAAGGGGAGGGAAGGAAAGGAGAGCTGCTGCTGGTTCAATATTTCTTTCTTTGTTCACCTTTTTTTAACAGTTATTTTCTCTTTTCAATTGGTTCATACAGGACCACAATGTTACTGAAATAAAATAAATCTTTCATCCTCCACTACACAAAACTCATAGCTACATGGAAAGGAATCCACGTACACATCTATGCTAAAAAAGAATTGAACTAGACAAAAACGCCACAGTATTTCTCCCAGGGCTACTCTTAGCTCAGAATTTGAGAATTTCTATAGGAAAAAAAGGTTGACAGTATAGGAGAGGAGATTTTTTTACCACTATTTAATGATATCTTCCAGCGTCATAATTTGAAACACTTTTCTTCCCTTATGCACAACATGTTCACTGAAATGTTACTGAAAAGAGATTTCTTTTTTTCTTTTAAAACTTAGAGCAGAATCAAACTATTGATGAAATTTAAACCTTATAGAAGGCAACATACTGGTGACTATACTACCTTTTTTCTTCCCATCAGTACTTGGTAAACACTTCAGCTTAGGAAATAAAATATTTTGACATGATCCATATCCGAATGCATTTCCTGATTTCTCAAAGCTGGCAAAAGACCTTGTCTAATTTGACCTGTTATAATTGAGTGCTTATCCCTCCACCCCCAGCTTCTTAATTCAGTTATTTTCCTTCCAGTGCTGTTTGGATCAGATCATCTGGTGACTAGTGACTTCAGTGGAGCCTTGCCCCCTGTTTTTACCATCTGGAAAATTGCCCAACTGTATAACACAGTAAAGACGAAACCATATTATAGTCAAAAGTGACCAATACCATCAACTGAGATTTAAACCTATACTTTGTAACATGTAGTGTTAAAAATAACATTTTTTTCTTCATCATGAATTTTCATTTACATCTGAACAACACTTTGGATGATAGAAACTGTGAACAATTTAATGCTGTTTCTGTCAGAAGATGAGAAATACAGAAAATTCCCCAGGAAAGAAATATTTGAAAAACTGAGATGGATTTTTTAATGCCTTCTAAGAAGGATTCCTGAGTCCTGGCTGAAATAATGCAAATTGGATACTTCAAGGAGCTTTTTGTAAGTTTTCCAGCAGATATAACCTCTTGAGGAGAAAAACAAACAAACAAAAACTATATTCATCTGAAAAGTTGGATGAATTTTTTAACAGTTAGTTTAGTTACATAGTTATATTACTCCTGGCACCCATGTTTTCATTCCTACTGTTATGCCCAGAATAGAGAGGGCAGACACAATGTACTGTGTCTCTCAAACACATCTTCAACTGTTTGTTTCTACTCAACTATTTAACTTTCATATGACTTACCCAGCTGATTTTCTTAAAGTTTGTTTTCCAAACTATAAGTTGATTCCTTTAAGCTAGTAATAAATTGTACAAGACTGAGATTCTGCTGAGATACATTTCAGAATCAGGAGCTTTAGATAAAACTTCTGTAACAACGGTATACCACTGCGTGATGGAAAACCAGTCTAAATACAAATCCTCTTTCCTTACATATTGTTCAGCTAATACCAGCAGCATAATTACAACATTGACTATTGATAAAGCAATTTATAGAGATATTGGGAAAATTACCAATTGAACCAGTTTCAGAAGGAAATTATGATATATCAGTGTGCCTCATGTATAGGCAGAGTGAGGGATGTTTTTGTGGGAGTAGCAGAAGGAAAGCAAATACATATCTGGAATCTATCACCTATAATCCCTTTGTGCTTGACCCTAAATTCTACCAGAGTTTGGGATAAGTCAGAGCATCCCTTTAGAAAGAAATTAACCAGAAATATCAACCACCACACTATAAATGATGTAAATGATCCATTTTGTGGAGAATGCTGTATATGAGAATGATACATAGATTTCCTCTCAATTTATAAACTCTTTGTTGAAACTTGGATGTGAATTTTTTCCTTATGTATGCTAATGCACATCTTGCTATTCATTCAGGAATTCAAAGAACTTACTAGCACTGCTCTCTGAAAAATATCAGTATTGTTTGAGGGAGCTTGATTATCCTTGTAAAATTCTCATAATTAAGAAAAAAAAAGAATGGATTACAGGGATGAAGAGCAAAAATATAGAAAGCAATACATCTACAGTTTCTATTGATTCCCTTGTAACACATTCTCTCAAAAAAAGGTGATACTGTAATGTGAATAGGCATAGCCATTTCACGACTATGGGGACTGAAGCTTCTATCAAAGGGAGATGAAATAGATAAGAACTCCTGCTATCTGTACAGTTAATTAGAAGACTGCAATATTTTGAATTTCTGTTCTTGCAAAACTACTAAAAAAAAAAAAGAAAGAAAGTGTGGTATTTTATTCCCAGCAACAGTGATCTTGTCAGGAATATCAACTACCTCATCCCAGTGGAGGTTCTACATTCCTGAAAGAAGCTGTGACCTGGAAAAGGGAGGTTTAGAGGGATAAGTTGGCCCTTTGGCTCTCACAGGGATGTCAGAACCTGTCACTGACTCAACAGCAGCAGCTGGCAGTGCTGGGGCATCAGGGACCTGGGAGAGGGCCACATCACTGTAGAGGTTTCTGTCAGCTTGGCCGATTTGGAAAAGCAAAATGATGGAAGCTGCCAAAGAAACCCATTAAAGCATGGTCTAATCTTTTTCTCTTTTATTTTTTTTTTTTTTAATTTGTTGGCAGCGGGTTCCCTCTCCCCCCTCTAGTAAATACAGGAAATTTGCATTTGCTGCTGCTGCATTATTGAGTTTCACATCCTGTTCAGCATCTTTATAAACTGCAAACAAGACATAATGGTCAACCAGCAATGCCTCATATAATGACACAGTCAATAATGCTAAACTGTGGCTGAATAACCTCTCTGCATTAATCTTGAAAAAATTCACGAGAGATTAACATCATTATTATAAAAAAACCTCCAACCAACCAACCAAAAAAAGCCCAAAAAACAAACAACCCAAAACCCACACCCTTGAAAATCATCCCAGAATCAAGAAATATTGTTCTTTTATTGATCTTAATGATAAAGTTTTTTTAAATGTTCCTCTTATGATTTGCAAAACCTGCCAGATAGATTTCACTCTGAAATGTGAAAATAAAATGTTTCATAGGCTAGGATAAACAGCAGGTGTATTCAACAAGGATTCCTACACATCATGAGTCCTTAAACATTTAGTAAGACCTTTGGCTATGGCTGGTCTATTTAGTGAGCAAACACTGGTCAGTTCCTAAATACAAACTCAGCTGGGAAAGGCACAGAATAAATAACAATATGCTTAGATTTCCATAGTAAGGGAAAAAAATACCTATGAAATACAAAAAAGCAGTGACTGTGCTGTATTTTAAACTAATGACACATCCAGGCACACGTTTATTCTTCCTAAAGTACATAAATATAGCTTTGTGGACTTGCACAATGTTTTCAGATTTGGCTTGTACTTTGATTTTCACTGAAATGTGACAACTTTGTTCATTAAGCAGTTTGCTTCCTATTACAAATAATTGTCACTTTGCTAACTCTAGCGAGTGATTACGGCTGAGTCTCTGCGCTCAGTTCTTCCTATATGGCTCATATTCTCCGCTACGACTGCCTCATTTTCACACAGAAATGTTCCTGTTTTTCTTTGTAATCAAAAATGGCTCTATGACAGTTTTGATGCACTTGTTCTACCCATTTCAGCTGGAATTCTGGAAACAGCAGTGCATTACCAAATAACTAAAACCCTGCAATTTTCTGCCTCATGACAGAATCAGAAATGATAAGAAGATACTATTTACTGTGCATGCCATAAGAGCTCTGCAGTCACACAGAACCTGGTAGACCATATTTAACCTTTGAATTAAAAAGCATGATTTCTCATAAAATCAGACTGAGAGCTGATTGTTATCCATCAGCAAACAGTTGGAAAGCAAACAAGCAACAGAAAAACCACAAAGTTGTTTCCATTATAAAGACTTACAAGGTTTGCTTAACTGTGGAAGAGGATATAATCAATTAATTTCTTTAGGTTAAGCAATAAGAACATAGGGCGAGCAGTAACTTGACCTCAGGATATTGTGATTACGTACAGAGAAAATTTCGAAATTATGTTCCGTTCCATGCTGGGAAACTGAAGTAAGAAGAAGAAGCATTAATGGTCATGAAAAGTTACTCTCAGGAACAGAGGGAGAATTGCCTTGAAAACTGAAACACAACTATGCCACACTATTTTTCTTTGGGCAAAGAAAGCACTTTTTTTTATCATTAGACTTGAGTGGGAGACACCTCAGGAGTTACAAGCGTCTGATATATTCTAGACACATGTAAGACCATCCCAGGCGCCCCCATGAGGCCAGTAGGCATGAACCCAGACCTGCTGGACTTTTTGCCTTTGAAGTAGTGACTGAAGGCTGGACAGGGCACTACATAAATGGTACCTGGAAGGCACTGAACATCCATGGCTGCTGAACATCTGAATAGCCCTCCTTTTCTTCAGAGGCATGGACCCTTTTTTTAAGGGAGGGATCCAGGAGTGGATTCAATGCCAACAGGAATGTGTAGGAAAAGAAAGAAAATGAAACTATGAAATCTTTTTACTCCTTTCCCATTGTTAACGGGAATAGGTTTCTTGCTTAAATGAATGGTGTTTACAGTACTAAATATGATGCTGAAAGACCCCAGTGCAAGCTTTGCACCTGTACCCACAAATATATTAAATAGAGTGAACAATATCTTAGAATTCCCTGCTGGGATTAATTTTTTAACCTTTTGCCTTTTTTTTTTTTTTTTTAAAGGTATTTGGGGGAAGGTTACTGATTTTCTGTGTTTGTTTGTGTTACTCAATTACTTGGTTTCTTAGAAAGTGGTTGCTTCTTCCTTCAAAAGCAGAGCTGGATACAATTCATGAAAGTCCTATTGTGTATTTTACTCTCTGGGAGTAAAATCCTCATTTATCCTCATTTCCTTTTCCCTGCGTCTGGAAGTGGAAACTAAGACTGCACCTGACGTACCCGTAATACCTGCGCTTGCCCCACGTACTTCTACTAGATGTGATATCACCAACAAATATCTGTCTTTAACAGCAGTAGGCACAGAAGCCATAGAGGCAACAAGAGAATCTATGGCAGATGTGCATCGTGTATTAGACTGTGTGGTGCACCAGAAAATACAGAAGATTAATTTATTTACTTTACATTACTTTAACTTTGCAGAAGGGTTTAATGACCAATGTTAATAACTTTATGAGTCTGAATTTACTTCCTGTTCATATAGGAACAAGCAGATGTTCTAGAAAAAACACATATAAATAAGCTGAGAGGTTAAACTGGACTTTTATTGGTGAACAGAAACCCAGAGCATACTTTTTTCTGGTTGATAAAAGATTACTGGTTCCCACAGGGAATCTTTTATAGTGTCATAAATCCTCCATCTGGCATTTCGTTCACTTCATTGTTCAAATATTAGCTATGTGCTGATGCATTGAATTTCTTTGCTTTTTTAATATCTATTAATTTGTGAACTTATTTTTTAGATACCCTAGTGGAAGGAGGCCCACAGTGGCATAGTGCTCAACCACCTCATGTCTGAGAAAAATAAACACACATATTCCCTTTATTCTCCTTTAGAAGTTGTGTCACTTGTACACTGAGAATTTTCTGACTTGACCTGTTTTTGAAATGCTCCATTTGGGGAGTGAAACACATGACTTTCACAGACTCATCTAGGAACAGGAAAATAATGTTGAGTACAACCCCTAGTTTTTATAACATTGACATGGTATTTTTTCTTTCCTACTCTGGAGGTGGAAGATCAGGTTCAAGCAGAGAATGTATTCCCACACTGAGATGGAAAGATTTGTCTAGAGAAAAACAATGTTTTATGTGTTTGGACAATGCATTTAGACTTCAGAGCCATGGTTCAAATTCTGCTGCAGTTTTCCTGCCTGATCTTTATCAGTTCATTAAAGTTACACATTCCAAACCATTTTTGAACATCTATTAAGGTAAGATTTCTTTCGTGCTTCATTAAACTAAAACATTTTGGTTTAGGTTAGCCTATGCTGCTGTGATACTCCAGAGGAAGCATGGGCAGTGCCCAAGAGTCTTTCTCCAGTGGGTCTCATCTCTTATGACTCTCCGCAGCTTCATTATCCCTATACTGTCAGACATACTATGCAACTGCCATGAACAATGGACCCAGGAGGAAAGGTAGCAAGAATGTCAGACATCTTTTTCCATGTTCTGAAACTATGCTCCAAGTTGTCCAAATTTATCAGTGGTAGGAATATGTCTACTTAACAAAACAGTTACTTTAAAAGAAATACTTAAGATATCTATCTAAACGTGCAAATATCTCTGGAGAAGGGTTCTGTCTAAATTAAGGCTCTGTAGACCCTCCCATTCCTCCACCCACCTTGTACAAAATGCAAGCTCTTAGATTGTTTTATCTGAGAGGATAAATGTGATTATGAACATACCAATTTTCTCAGACTGGAAAAAATTACAACTGCAATTTCACTGTTCTGAGACATCAGAATCAGACCAGGTCAAGGAAGTGGTAGTGTCATTGCCACCACTATGTATTTCAGCTATTTTATCTTAGGAGTAAAAAAATCCTATTGTCACCTATTGTAAATATTCTGAGTTCTCTTCCCTTTCCTGATTCATCCTCTCTTCCCTTTCTTCTGTCTTCAACACTACACCAAGAACCACATCTGCTATAATTCCATGAGCCCCAGCACTAAAGTGACCTGTAATTCCTGCATTGGTATCGATGTGTCAGGTCTTTGTGCCTTTGGGAAGGCCTGTGTGTTGGACACATACTTCTTTAGCTGAGGTCCTGAGAACTTGTATGCTTGTGGTCATCCTCCAGCTTGCCTCAAAGCTCGTAACCAGACAGATCTAGCATGTAAAGCTTCGGTCATCCACTGTAATGCAAGAAACTTCACAGAGCTTCTGGGTGACCCAGACTCAACCACTCCCTCAGAGACACTGAAATGCTCGTGTTTCAGGACTTGTGTTTAGAAGTCCTTCAGCAGCAAAGGCAGTATTTCGAGAGATGGCGGGTTGTCTTGGCTGGCTGAGGGTAAAGCCACGAATCTATGTATCAGCACACACCTGAAGTGTCAGTATCAAAGCCATACTTACATTTTTTTTTGTTATTCCTTTTATTTTGTACTTAATGTTTGCATGTTTGTTTGTTTGTTATTTTTTGGAGGGGAGGGGGTTTGAATTATCTTTAGGGAAACATCTAACAATAGTAACAGGTGAAACAAAATTTTAGCTCACCTCTATCATCTGTCCTCTCTTTTCCACTATTTTTTTTTTATTACTACTTTTCTTGCTATCTAAAAGTCTCTTATATAACAGAAATTATTTTTAAAAGTTTTGACATTTCAAAAGGGAACAGAGATATCGTTAAATATTTTTTTTTTAATTCTTCACTTTTAAGTTTTTAAACTATTCCTTATTTCTTTCTTTATCTTCAACAGGAATTCTGAAAGATTTTATTACTGGCTTTTGCAACAGGAATAAACTAGAAGTAACAGAAGACTAGGAATATCCTGGAGAGCATTTCAGGGAGTCATTCAATCCCATCTGTCTTAAATGTGTCTTACTACATGGCCCATGACTTCTTGTCTCCTCCTTGCTTAGCTGACAGAGGCTTTTTACATATATATAGACTAATGTCATCTCAAAAACTTATGGTATGCTTCACTGTTACATGGTATAACAGCAAATGACTTTTTAGTAGCAGTTTAACTTCATTAAAATAAAAATTCTCTTGTTCCAGCCCAAAAAATGGTGCTTAATATCAAACTTTAAACATGGTGAAACCAAACACACATTGCTTCAGTAATGCTGGAAAAACTATTTCAATTGAAAACGTCACACACAAAATTTCAGTGCTACCATGTCACGTTTCTTCATAATTTTTCTTTACACAATGAACATTTATATTTTATCCTCTATCCTAGCTTCCGCAATCTTATATATCCTGGAAATTTGGATCTGTGACAGGACAATAATTTTTTCCTAGTTTAGTTTCATTTTTCTATTTTATGGTTTGACTGTGCTCTCTTTGGGGCAAAGGCTATCCCTTATTAGGTGCACTAATTGCATACAACACATGTTCCACTGGTGCTAACGTTTTATGAACTATTTTGTGTACTATCAACATGTAGAATAACAATATCTTTAAAAATGTGGATTTCTAAATATTTTTTTCATTTATGAAGGAATTCCTGAAAAGCTTGTAAAGTATCTGAAGAGGGAATTTGGGGAAAACTTCCTCTTTAATGACTTAGAAATCTTCTACACATTCTATATCCTTTGTTGAAACTCCTGGTAAATGGCTTTATTACAAAGCATTACAAGTGATTCCCCATCTATGCCCACATTAGCTGGGAAATATTAATACACATATATTGCAGAATGGTGTCAAAGCAGTAAAGGAGGACCAACAAAACTCTCTTCCATAACAGATTTTTGGACAAGCTTATGATAAGCACTTGAATGTTTGGAAATCCTTCTGAAGCAAACCTTTTCTGATGTTTGTGCATCATTAATTGCAAACCTGAAATTGGAGCAATTTGTGTTATTTGTAGAAAATATTTCCATTCCTCTTATTCCTCTGCAACTTCATAAGTTTTAATGGAGGTGAAATTGGAGAAATAGGTATTAATTCAATCAAATTTTAGTCCCTAGTTAAGCTCTGAAGTGTGTGTTGTGTAAGCATAAACATGTATATGCCTTTATGTTTATATATACATGTGGGTGTTCTTTTGTCTACATTTATATATACATACATACATACATATAGAACCATACAATCTTTTGAGTTGGAAAAGACCTTTAAGACCATCAAGTCCAACCATTAACCCAACACTGCTAATACCACATTAAACCATGTCCCTAAGCACCTTGTCCAAGCACCTATTAAATACCTCCAGAGATCATGACTCAACCACCTCCCTGGGATGTAAATGTATACATACATATATTCTTTCATACTTGCAAAGCAAGTTATTTCTTTCAAAACATAGGTTTCTTCCCTTCCACATGATGTGGTCACCACCTTCATCAGCACATGAATCTGAATGAAAGATTCCTTCTTAGCACGGTTTCTATACTGGCATTTTTGAACCCAGCCAGCATCAGACCTAAACTAGGGCAGACAGGAGCCACGTCTGCTGTCTGGTAGCTACCCTGTGGGCTATGTGTAGAGAGCCAGTGGTGCCAGACCTCTTTCTTACAGACCAATGCGTACATTCCACTGACATTCATGGCTGGCATCAACCACAACAGAGGTAAGACACTGAACTAGCATGAACAATGACAGAGGTTCTCCAAGCTATGCAGGCATGCCTTCACGATTTTCTGCAGCAGGGGAGAGGATAAGCGAGGGCGGGATGTCTTGCTAACACAGGAACACAGGGTATACCACTGGGGAATCAACAAGAGGTTTCCTGTTGGCTTCAGGACTAGGTTTCCACCCACAGGCACTTTATGTGACAAACAGTTGTCAGATACTGCAAACTCTAGACTATTCATCTAGCTGATGAGTGAAGTTTATCCCTCTTTCTCTTTTTAGTTTTCAGACCATCACATATCTGCCTAAGTGATAACTACCAACAGATGGATGGAGGATGCAGCAGGGCTTTGTAATAGTGTGCATTTGCCTTCTGACTTCCTGCTGCAAGTTTTCATGGTCTCAGTTCCTGTTGGCAATGTTTTGCTCCCAAAACAAGATTGCCAAGCTGTATAAGTGTTTAAAAAAATAAACTTTATTTTTTTAAATATATATTTTTCTTTCTTATTTTCCTTCTTACCCCCACCCCCATCCCCCTTATACAAGCTTGTCCTACATGTCTAGGAACTATCAGGTTAAGGTACAGAATTGAGCATATAATTGCCACTCATTGTCAACAGGGTGTTAAACTTCATTACTATAGCCTTGTGGTTCTTCAGCACAAGCTGCCGTAGTACAGAGTTTCAGATCTAGTTCAGCCAGGAGTTTGCATATCACAGAGACACAACACTGTAAAAGATAATACTGGATCAAGTCCGTGATGTACAGTGGACAATAATGCAGGGATACCTAAGCAAACTGTAAATGCTTATACACGAGAATGAAACACCTGACCTGAGATTATGTATCGTAATTCTGTAATGTGTTATGTATTTTGAGAGATCAGGATGATAAACTCAGGGACAGCACTGGACTGACAGATCTGTCATGTTTTGGGGAGAGTACTAGTGCACAATGGTGTTTTATGTTATAGAGGGACTCAAATATCATCTCAAAGCTTCTGGTCCTTTAATCAGAGAGTGATGAAAATTAGTCTATCCATTTAATCCAACCCAGGAAACCTCTGAAGAACCTGAACATGCCACTCAACACTTCTTCCTCAGTAGGAATATACAATTATGGCAAGCTACTCCTGTGAATAAACTCCTAGGAAGCTCTACGATGCAAAGAAAAAACAATATAGTAGTCCAGATGGAATAAAAGAAAACCTAAGAGAAGGCTCAATGTTAGATGGAAAGTGAAAAGGAAGTCCCTAACTGCTGACTAACACAATCATATAAGAGGATTATTGCACTCCAAATAAGTGAGATCGATGCTTACATAAGGTAGCTATCAGCTGTCTTTCAGATAAAGCAAAAAAAATGAGAAGAATGCATTTTACTCTCAGATAGAAAATGCTAACAGTGTTAACTTATTGGGGAACCCAGTCCAGAGCTGCACTATGATAGATTGAAGCTAAGAGACAGAATTGAGAGAAGCCTGAACATACACACATAAATCAGGGATTACATCAGGCTGAGATCATGATAAATATGTTCTGAACATTTCTACTGGGCAAAGTTAAATTTGAGATTTAGGGAGCATGTAATAGGCCAGAATTAAAAGACAGCAGTACTGAGAACTGACTGTACCCTGGGGGCATGGAAGAAGTGTTTGCTTTTCTTCTTACAATTGCTGATGCACCATCACCATGCAGAGTGCCCAAAGGAGCACTTGCCCTCAGTGCAGGCTCATCCAGGTGTATTTTATCAGAGGACAGCTGTGCTATATGCAACTCAAAATGGAGCAGAGAGCAGTGTGTCTTTTCCAGTAAAGCTGAACCCTAGCAGTGGTCGCACACTTAGTTTGGATGGGAGACTGCTGCTCAGCTATGTGACCACTTCTTTCTTCATGCTGAGAAATTAAAACAGCAAGTCCAGTACAAGTGATATCCAGAATCATCTTCCTCCTATGGAAGTCAAATTGCTACATTAATATCTAACTCATAACCTCCTCTGTAAACTTCCTAGGTAGTTATGATTTGGTAACTGGGGAGGGGTGGGG
>NW_010260673.1:0-6394 GCF_000690775.1 Eurypyga helias
AGCAGCGGGAAGTGGGGGTGGGGGGGGTTGTTGCCTGGTTTTACTCGGGACAAGCTTTCTTTTGTGTGCGTACGGGGGAGTGAGACACCTATGGAGCCTTTTTTTCCAGATGTGCTTGGGAGAGAGAGGAACCTGGGGCTCTTTGTGCATAAAACCTGCTTAATTTATGGGTTTCTGTCTCTGGGAGCGCCTTGAGAAAGTGAAGACGCGAGTGCTTGCAAAGTCGTAGAACTTCCCAACGTTTTGAATATGTTTGCATAGCTTTCTGGAGTTTTTCCTCCTTTTTTTTTTCTTCCCTGCACAGGAAGGAGACAGCCCAACATACGTGGGAGAAGTTTGCAGCTGTGAATGCCTCCCTCCCCCCTCCCCGCCCGGTTGTTTTAAAGGTCTGCCTTGCAGCTCGCATAGCTCAGACAGGACTTTGTTCTCTTTGAAGCTTTGTACCTTTGGGCCAGGCTGGGAGAACTTTCTGGAATTAACCTATATATGGGAGAGTGAAAAGAAACATAATTCCTAAATCTGTTTAGTCAGATTCTCACAGGATGGTTTGGGTTGGAAGGGACCTTAAAGCCCATCCAGTTCCAACCCCCCTGCCATGGGCAGGGACACCTTCCTCTATATTCTGGTTATTTTTGCTATAGTTGTCCTTTTGACCCCTCTGGGTTGGGAGGAAGTTGGCAAATTGGGGAAGTACAGACGCGGCGTGCCAGACCACGGCACTGGGCGAGCTTTCACGGGGGCTCCTTGTGTGGCTGGAGATCGTCCGCTTTCTGCCAGCAAGAGGCGAAAAATAACACTCGGCTCTCTGCTTCCTCAGGTTCTTCCTCCCTTTGCGACCTCAGGAAAGGTGCTGGGCTTTTGAAAGTGGTATCTTGGGGTCAAAGAAGTGAAGGGTGTCTGGGTGCGTAAGAGGTGCCAGACCCACCGGGGACCTCCTGGGAGGTGATCCTGCGGCAGAAGGAGGCGTCACTTGGTCCTGTCCTACTTCCCTTTGCTCTGTGTGAGGGAGAAATAGCGTGTGAGGCAACCGAGTATCCTGACTGCATCCTTTGGGGAATGTCTTTCTTCATAGCTCCACTTGAGTCATCTTAAATGCTGTTACAGCAGGCAGGAAAATCTCTCCCCTCAGGGAAAATGTGAGGACGAGAAGGATTTGAGATGAGGCCTGCTGATGTGACGTTCCCTCTCCAATAGCTTTTACAAACAGCGCTACGGGAGTCGCACGAGCTGCGTCTGGTAACTCATAGATTGGCAGTGCTAGAGGGGTGAGTCTGCGCCAGGCCGGCCTTCCGCAGCCTGTTGGGTCCGTGCGGGGGTGGACCACTCGGCAGAAGTGAGGATGAGCGGGGGCAGCTGCTGGATGGAGACGGCTCTGGGCAGAAAGCGTGACGGAGCGTGCTGGGGAACCGGGCTGCTTTGGGTTAAGGGAGATCGCAGCTGCTGGTAGCAAAGCCAGCGCTTTGTTCTGTGGAGCAGCCCGTGTCCCAAGACTGTTGCTGTGTTGATTAATCCCGGTATGGATCATGATCCGAAGTGATGTCGCTGTGGTGTTCTGCTCATAATGCTGTCGGTGCTGGTAGAGTTACTGCCAAGTGGTTCCTTACACCGAAGTGAAACGCAGACCCCGAAGTGGAAGTCCCTCGGGAAAGGCTTGTGGGTCTTATGGCTTCGGTGGTTTGTTGGGAAGCTGCAGGCTGGAGAGAATCGGTCAGTCCCTTCTGGTTTCCAAGTCTGTCGACCCCTACAAGTCTGAGGGACTGGGGACAGACCTTGCTAATTCATAGAATCATAGAATCAGAATCACAGGATGGTTTGGGTTGGAAGGGACCTTAAAGATCATCTAGTTCCAACCCCCCTGCCGTGGGCAGGGACACCTTCCACTAGACCAGGTTGCTCCACGCCTCATCCAGCCTGGCCTTGAACACTTCCAGGGATGGGGCATCCACAGCTTCTCTGGGCAACCTGTCCCAGTGCCTCCCCACCCTCTCTATGAAGAATTTCTTCCTGACATCTAATCTAAACCTCCCTGATTTCAATTTATACCCATTACCCCTTGTCCTGTCACTACAGGCTCTTGTAAAAAGTCCTCTCCCAGCACCCTTGTAGCCCCTTCAGATACTGGAAAGCTGCAATGAGGTCTCCTCGGAGCCTCCTCTTCTCCAGGCTGAACAAGCCCAGTTCTCACAGCCTTTCGTCATAGGAGAGGTGCTCTTTTGCACAGAAGAATTCCTCTTCTGCCTTGGCTCTTTCCCACGCTGGATCATGCGGGAGATGCTCAGCGTAGCTTTTCGGCTGCTGCTTTGCTGTTGCAGCCTCTTCCTCCGTTTGAAAAGGCAGGAAGAGTCTGTTAACACAACTCGCCCCTCGTACGAAGGGAACAAAACTTGCAGCAGCGGGGACTTAACCTTTGCGTTGTCACACCCTCGTGACCTGGAGGAGCTGGTACGGGTTACTGTGTCGTGCCACGCTGCGTTGTATCGTGGGAGCGCTTAGGCAGGGGTTCCAGGCCTTAGCGGGTGAATTAGCGGTGGGTGACGTCTGTGGCCCCAGGGCTGTCTGTCCCAGCAGCTGCTATTGTCCGTGTGGGAGAGGCCGGCAGCGCGGAGGGGCACTGATTGGAGCGTGCCAACTTGAAATGCTGGCACGGAGCCCCGTGTGCTGGTGGAAGTGCCATTGTGCTGGGGTGTTAGGAGGACTGTAGGCTTGCCAGGCGTCACGGAAAAGCATCTGGCTTCATGGAGATTTCTAGCAGGGATGAGGTGTCTGACCTGGATTGCAGGACAGAGGGAATCCTAGAAATGCGGCTCCCGCCCTGCTGGGCTGCAGCTCTGTGCTCCTCCAGCATGCGGGGGTCTGGGGGTAAAGGGTGGCAGATGCAGGGGCTGTGCCAGGCTTGGGGCGAGCAGACGACACCTTACCGGGGTGGTCACAGGGCAGGAACCGGCTGGCGTTGCCCGGTCAGTGGGGCAGAGGAGATGCTGATTCCAGTTCTGGGAGGGTGCGTGTGGGGACACGCTCCCTGGGGTGCTCAGCAGGGAATGCTCGTTTCGGGGGCCGCTGCCATCCCCTCCCGTGCGCCTCCCGTGCATCGTGTTCTCCGTGGCGAGAGCCCGAATGGCATACCAAGTCACGAGGGTGAATGAAGCATACTGGATCGTTCCAGTTGTCCTTCCAGTTGTCTGCAGCTTCTGTTCCTCCTTTTTCCTCCGGCACCACTGCCTCTGGGCAGCCTTGAATTCCCGTATCCCTCCGTTTCACGCATTCCTCTCAACCGATTTCCACTCTGGCCCAACGTTGACTCTCTAAAGGTTTCCTCCCTCTTCTCTCCTGCCAGGTGCCGAGAAGATGGCATCCCCAGGCGCCCCAGGGACCCGCATGACCTCCACAGTCAGCATCAACATTTCTACCCCTTCCTTTTACAACCCGCAGAAGAAGTTTGCGCCCGTGGTCGCCCCTAAACCCAAGGTGAACCCCTTCAAGGCTGGGGGTGCATCAGAGTCCTCGCTGCCCCCTCCTCCCGGAGCCGGCGCCCAGCGTGCTCAGATGGGGAAGGTGGGAGAGATCCCGTCAGCGTCCGTGTCCCTGCTGGCAGAAGGTAGGTGGGGGCTGGCATGGCAGATACGAACGTGCGTTCCTAAAATCTCGGGGTGTGAGGTCTGTAACTGCGGTGACACGAGCACAAGGCCCTAACTGCTGCAACTGCAGGATCCTCTTGCTGCGGAGGCTTGCAGCTTCCAGAACGACATAAAACAACTGCGTAGGTAGCTCAAAATATGTAGTATCTCCCTTAGGAGGGGAGCCAGGAAGGCAGTCCTGCGTGGCGCTGATGCCGGAGGAACGCAATGGATTTTCCATAGTATCCCCTGGGTGCGTACCTGCGTAACTGCTGCGGGTTTCTGGTCAGCGTGTCCGAGCCCGAGTACGTTGCAGGGAAGCTGACCCTGAAGGTGGTGAATCACGCTGTTCTTGTTGGTTCATCTCAGCTCACGTTGGTTGTTTCTGGCTGTGAGATCCTTCTTGTGGACTCTGCAGTCGCCATCTTCGCTGCTGGGGACTGGGAGGAACTAAAAAGCACATGAAAAAATGGTGGAAGTTATCATAAACAGGAAGTGAGACTTAAGAGTTTGTGTGGCTTGTCGAGTTTTATACTCTTTCCTAGTGGTTTGGGTTGGGTGTGTTTTCCTGTGTAGAGTGACTTACTGTGGTGTGGTTTAGGGGTTTTTTTGTTGTTGTTGTTTCATTTTATTTTCTGTGGTGGTGGGGTGGTATTTTTTGGTTGGTTGTTTGCTTGCCTTTGTGTCCTCTAAGACGCAGAAGGTTCCTGGTTGTGTGTCTCGCTAGTTGGAACTGATCAGCATGGGGCCACCAGAAATTTCCTTAGGGGCCTCTTGCTAATCCAACTTGAAAGCCAACCGTATCCTGGGCTGTATCCAGAGCAGCGTGGCCAGCAGGGCGAGGGAGGGGATTCTCCCCCTCTGCTCTGCTCCTGTGAGACCCCACCTGGAGTGCTGCGTCCAGCTGTGGGGGCACCAACATCAGAAGGATATCGACTGGTGGGAGCGAGTCCAGAGGAGGCCACGGAGATGCTCCGAGGGCTGGAGCCCCTCTGCTATGGGGACAGGCTGGGAGAGTTGGGGGTGTTCAGCCTGGAGAAGGGAAGGCTCCGGGGAGACCTTATAGCCCCTTCCAGTGCCTGAAGGGGCTACAAGGAAGCTGGGGGGGACTTTTTACAAGGGCCTGTAGTGACAGGACAAGGGGTAACGGGTTTAAATTGAAAGTGGGGAGGTTTAGATTGGATATCAGGAAGAAATTCTTCCCAGAGAGGGTGGTGAGGCACTGGGACAGGTTGCCCAGAGAAGCTGTGGATGCCTTATCCCTGGAAGTGTCCAAGGCCAGGCTGGATGAGGCTTGGAGCAACCTGGTCTAGTGGAAGGTGTCCCTGCCCATGGCAGGGGGGTTAGAACTGGATGGGCTTTGAGGTCCCTTCCAACCCAAACCATTCTATGATTCTATGATCCTTAATGCTGCACATTACTCCGAGACCCTTATGAGGGCACACGTCAGTCAAGACGCGTGCGTTCAGATAACGCTGGCTGCTGCTCTCGGATTTCTTCCCTTTCACTGTCTAGCGAAGGCTGTGCCATGCTGAGGCTCTCTAGGTTAGCAAGCCAAGTCAGCGGGCAGCTGACCTCACGGTAGAAAGGCTGGTCCTGTGCCCAGAGGAAACATGTTATGAAGCCGTTTTTTCCATTTCTCAAGTCACAAGGGCCTCGGCGTGTTGGTGCTTCTGCCTCCTAGAATTGTACCAACTAACTCCGGTGACCTTTTTCTTGTACGCTGTTGGCTGGAATCTTGTGTCTGTAATCCAGGGTCCCATCTTGGGCTTTATGAGTGTCTGCTGTGGTTGTGTGGATTTGGGATGCATCTGTCAGCAGGTCTCAAAGCTGACACAACACCGGAAGTACAGAAGTAGATGGGTGGATGTTAAGAATTATTTTTCAATACACAGTGCGAGTGGAGGGTTGGGTGTTGTTGGTTCCACTTCTCTCTTCCTTATAAAGCTTATTCTGGAGGAAGTAACTTAACAGAAAGATGAGGAAAAGAACCGTTTGGCTTAAGGTGCTGCGTCACCATGGGGTGAGGGCTGCCAGTGAGACATCTGACGTACAGATGAACCCCAAAACTCAGTCAGGAGAGAAATACACCCGATTTGATCCTTTGACGAGATGCATCAGGTCATTCTCTTCCTTTCCTATACCCTCCTCAAAGAAATAGTTGTATAACATAAAGCATAGCAATCGGTGTCTGTCTGAAACGCCGGGATGGCTCAGTTAGCGCTGCTGTATGAACGTTGTATTTAGTATTGACCGTTCCATAAATCTGGTACAGTAACCTTGAGAGGAACTTGTTTGTCCATGTGAATAATTCACAGAACTGGTTTTTC
This sequence comes from Eurypyga helias, assembly GCF_000690775.1. Lineage (NCBI taxonomy): Eukaryota > Metazoa > Chordata > Aves > Eurypygiformes > Eurypygidae > Eurypyga > Eurypyga helias. The sequence goes on from NW_010260673.1 coordinate 5,945, forward strand.
GTGTGTCTAAAACAATGACAGCTGATCAGGGCTTCGTTTCTGCAATATTCTTTATCATTTCAGTAAATCAAATGGCACGCGTATACAAACTCAATCCCAGACTGTTGTTTCAAAGAAAAAATACTGGCCTAGCACTGGTTCTAGTTCTTTGCTGCTTGGATGATAAGAGGATAACTTCTCCCATACGTGGTGAAGGGAAGAGGATTCCCATTTATTTGTCTGCCTCATAGTAGAAAATGTCTTTTTTTGCCTGCTCCACACCTTTGACATGTGTGAATAGGTGGAAGCAGTAGGGTTTTCTAGGAGATTGAGGCATTCTGGTGGTTTTCAGCCTGCTTAAAAGGGTTCTGGAAAACTTCTCATGTCCTGATCTATATTGGATATGGGGACATTTTAGCCTCCAAAAGGTCCTGGGTCGTCTGCTGGCATTCCTTCTAAAGCTGCTCGGCA
>NW_010260673.1:6410-11076 GCF_000690775.1 Eurypyga helias
ACTATGAGCCAGTTACTGGCAAGAGAAGCATATGCTAGGGACCAAAGAATGAGAGGAGGAATGGGAAAGGGCATAGGAAGACCTGTTCCCAGTTATCCAACAACTGTTCCCAGTGACTGATTGCAGTAGCTACTGAGGAAAGTTTGTATGATAGCAAATAGCTTTGGATGAGGTGAAAACCAGCCGGGGGAGTTCTGTTGTCCTTGATGGGTGCCGGGGTCTCCTGGGGGCTGCGGAACTACTACCTTCAAGACCCCTCATGGGGTTTGCACTGGCAAAAGGGAAGAAGTTATCCAAACTTGCTTTTATTCTCATTCTTCCCCTTAGACCTGCCGTTGCCACCTCCTCCCCCACCTGGAGAGGAGACAAGCTTCCCTTCAAACTGTGCTTTTCCCCCACCGCCACCACCCTTTGAAGAGCCTTTTCCACCAGCCCCGGAAGAAGTTTTTCCTTCTCCTCCTCCTCCATCTCCACCGATGTTTGATGAAGGGCCTGTGAGCAAGGTACCTGCCCCACAGGTGAGTGAGGCCAAGGGAAGTAGAGTTTCTTGTGATGCTCTGTGCGTTGGGACAGCTTCTCACTACGCTGAACTCAGCAGCAGGAAGCCCTGAGATCTGGGAAAGCAGAAAATGCTACCACCGCGTGGACCAGCATAGGTTAGGGCCAACTGGCCAGCTCTGCAGATGAAGGACGTGGGGTTCACGTGACAGTGAGTCACGTGTGAGCCAGTAACACACTTTTGTGGCTACAAAAGCCAACCACATCCTGGGCCACGTTCGTAAGTGTAGTCAGCAGGACAAGGAGGGTGATTATTCATCTCTCCTGGACGCTAGTGAGGCTGCGTCTTGGAGGACTGTTTCCAGTTGGCCTCCCCAGTGTAGTAACCCTAGATGAATACTGAGTTAGAAGCAGTCCAGCAAAGGGTCGTACCGGTCAGTGGGGGTTGGAGCGCGTGATGCGAGAGCTGGATTTGTTCAGCCTGCAGAAGAGGAGGCCAAGGCAGGGATCTAACAGCAGTCCACAATGCCTAAAAGAGGGCTGGAGAGAAGACAGATTCCTCTTAACTGGGGCACACCAAGAGAACAAGGAACGATTGACACAACTTTCGGCAGGGGAGATTCCTGTTGGACAGAAGAAAACCCTTTTCCCCTCTGAGGGTGGCTCAACACTGTCACAGGTGCCCAGAGAGGCTGGGGAATCTGCATCCCTAGTAAAGTTCAGAAATCTCCTGGACAAGGCTCTGAGCAACGTGGTCTAGCCTGGGAGTTATCCCTGCTGTGGGCAGGGTGTTGGAGTAGAGACCTCCAGATGTCTTTTTCCCACCTAAATCTGTCTGTGAGTTTCTTTGGGCTGTGCATTTTCCCACTGTTTATAGACCTTGGAGACTGTGCCTATTCATCCTCACCAACTTGTTATCTGCTCAAATCGAGGAGCAGATCCGTGCCACAGTCCAAAGTGTCAAAATCTGCTGTTGTAAGGGGATGCACCCAGATCTCTGGCTGTTCCTGTAACATGCTCTGCTCCCTCTTTCCTCATGGATGGTGGTGTAGGTACGTGGCAAGATGAGCAGCATTGATCTTGAGATTGACTCACTGTCCGTAATGTTGGATGACATGGAGAAGAATGACCCCTTCAAATCCCGGGTGAGCTCCCCAGAATGTCGCAGGTAGAAGGAGAGATGGCTGGTTTTCTGAACAGAGGTAGCGAGAAGGGTGCAACTGAAGATTTTGAATGTCTGGATAAACCATAGTGAGGAAACGTACGTGAAGGCATAGGTCTTGCATCCTGCCAGGCCTGCTAAATATGTAACGGTGTGGGAACCCCTGGCATTGTGGGTCTGGGACAGCTGCTGACTTACTGCTATCGATGGCATATTTTCTCTTCCACCTTGGTGATAACTGTCTGTTTCTGTTGCTTCCCTTTACAGATATCTCCGGGATCCACAGGTTCCCTGGAGAAGCCATCGGCCCCCAAAGCCTATGTGGAAATACCATCTGCACCCAGAGATACTCCTCATTCCTTTCCCTCCAAGTTCACTCCAAAGCCAAGTGGAAGCTTATCTTTCAAGACTCCTGGAGCGGATGTGACCCCTGCCCCAGCCCCATGGGCAGCCTCGCAGCAACGCAAGGAGCCCCTAGCGCCAGTCCCTCCACCTCCTTCTCTCCCTCCTGCTCAGACTACCCCTAAATTCACCCCAACCCCTGTTGCTGGCTCTCCTAAGTCTGGGTCCAGATCAGGTGCCGGTGTTCCCACGGCTCCCTCAAACTCTCCAAGATATCCCACCTCCCTTCAGACTCAGTTCACAGCCCCGGCACCTTCAGGTCCTTCCTCTCGGCCACAGCCTCCCAATTTCACCTATGCTCAGCAGAGGGAAAGACCCCCAGTGCAGGAGAAGCCACGCCCCACAGAACAACCTGCTGCTGCAAAAGACACGGTAAGGGATAGAGCCATGGGACTGGTGTCTTGGGATGGGCAGAGCGTCACTGGGAGTGAAGGTGGAGGATGAGGAGGGAAGGGAGCGTCTGCCCTTGGCTGGGGGAAGCCGTTACCCCGGTGAAAGAGGGGTGTCATGAGAGACAGTGGTGGAGCGGGAGAGGACTGGGTATAAAGATGGGAAGAAGCAAGCACAGTGGGTGGCAGATTGTTCCCTAGAGGGAGACAGGAGAAGGGAAGGTGAGAGAAGTAGGTTGGTTAGGGACAGAGTGGGAGGGCAGTCTGTTTGGATGTGTCCTTTGGGATTGAGTGTTCCCTCTTCCTGCAGCATAGGCCCACAGGCTCCAGTGCAGATCCACCTAGGGGAAATTCCTGCCTGACCATGAAGGAAGTGGAAGAGCTGGAGATGTTGACTCAGAAACTAATGAAGGATATGGAGCATCCGCCCACAGCAGAGGCCGCTACCTCTGGTGCGTCCCCTCAGAAGACAGCGGGTAGGACTAAGGCTGCGGTGGGTTTTCGTGTCTCCTAATCCCTTTTTTCCTTGGACAGAGCTCTGTGGCTTCTGCCAGAAGCCCCTGTCACGAACTCAGCCAGCTGTGAGGGCCCTGGACCGCCTTTTCCACGTGGAATGCTTCACCTGCTTCAAGTGTGAGAAGCAGCTGCAGGGGCAGCAGTTCTACAACGTGGACGAGAAGCCCTTCTGTGAGGACTGCTATGCCGTGAGTCACGGGGGTGAAAGCTGCTGGGAGAGCCGAGCTTGCTGCAGTCGCTCTCTTGCTTCCCCTTCTTCCTTCCATCTTGCCTGTCTCTGGTGTATCCTCGCAGAGGCGGGGGGATTGGGTTAACGTGTCGTGTTTCCTTTTGGGCTCAGGGGACCTTGGAAAAGTGCAGCGTCTGCAAACAGACCATCACGGACCGGATGCTGAAGGCCACTGGTAACTCGTACCATCCCCAGTGCTTCACCTGCGTCGTGTGCCGTACCCCTCTCGAAGGGGCCTCTTTTATTGTGGACCAGGCCAACCAGCCTCACTGCGTGGACGACTACCACAGGTATGGAGAGAGCACGTGCAGGTGGGGCCTGGAAGAAGGCAGGTTCCCTCACACCCACTCAGTTTTGCTGCAGTACGGGCTTGGGTTGCACGTGGGATCTGGTGGACACAAAGTTAAAAACGCATCAGCGATGCACCTTGTAGCGATTAAGGTCTTTTCCTGCCGGAACTTCTTTGTGATTTGTTGTTCCCCTGCTGCTGATGCTGTGGTATGGCAGTGAGAAACCTGCATGGAATGGCACCGTGGTGGTCACCGGTCTCCTCTGTGTTTTTGTTGGTTGCAGGAAGTATGCTCCGCGCTGCTCGGTCTGCAGCGAGCCTATCATGCCAGAGCCTGGAAAGGATGAGACCGTGCGTGTGGTGGCACTGGAGAAGAATTTCCACATGAAATGTTACAAGTGTGAGGTAAGGCTGGTGCCCCCACTCCTCCCATCTTTCCCATCACCAGCAACCGGGCACCTTTGTTGTCTTATTCTGACCACTGAGATTGTTTTGGATGAATCTGGAGCGTCCTGAAGCAGGTTCAGGGAAAGATTAGACACTCACAGACCACAGGTCCGTGAATAAGGACTATGCAGGGCCATAGCCTCTAACATCCCTTGTACAGCAGCTGTGTATACTGGAGGAACACGCTGGGATCACGGAAGGGGTTTGCTCTTCCCTCAGAATTGTATTTCCCATTAGCACCATCAGTGGGCTGTGAGCCACATCCTGATCCACTGGGGCATTTCTCGCATCCTTGAACGCGTTTACCCTGCCCTTGGCTGTCACTGAGCTCCCTCGTTCTTTTCTTTCCCTGTTTAGGACTGCGGGAAGCCGTTGTCCATTGAAGCAGACGAGAACGGGTGCTTTCCACTGGACGGGCACGTGCTGTGTATGAAGTGTCACACTGTTCGTGCCAAAACGGCACGCTGAGGAGCTTGGGGCGGGCATACCCTCGAGACCCCTGCACTCGAGGCTCTTCCCTTCCCTGCCATTGTCCTGTCCCTCTGCCTCACGAGGCAGGTTGCTACCGATGGAGACTCTGCCAGCGCAGTTCTTGACCCGTGTAGGATTCACCGCTCCTAGACTTTGCATACCCACCAAAAGGGGCTTCTCTGCCTGTCGCCACTTCCCTGGCCGCAGCGTATTCCAGGCTGGAGGCTGTGACCAAGGTGAGTGATCCCTGTTCCCTGAAGACT
>NW_010260674.1:0-1417 GCF_000690775.1 Eurypyga helias
GTTGGGTGGGCTTTAAGGTCCCTCCAGCCCAACCCAGTCTGGGATTCTGTGATTTCCCGTCCGGGTGTGGGTGACGCGCGGCTGTTCTCTGCCCCTCCGCAGGCTCCCCACTGCGAGCACGCCTTCTGCAATGCCTGCATCACCCAGTGGTTCTCCCAGCAGCAGACGTGCCCCGTGGACCGCAGCGTCGTGACGGTCGCCCACCTCCGCCCGGTCCCACGGATCATGCGGAATATGCTCTCGAAGCTGCAGATCACTTGCGACAACGCTGTTTTCGGCTGTACGGCCGTCGTGCGACTAGACAACCTCATGTCTCACCTCAACGACTGCGAGCACAATCCCAAGCGCCCCGCGCGGATGCGGGTGAGGATGACCTCGGGGCTGGGGGGGCTCAGACATAGAGTTGAGGGGGCAGAGCAGGGGCCACAGCCTTGGGGAAGGACCCCCGGGGTCAATGCCTGGCACCCTTTTGCCCCCTGGGCACGGAGCTCCGGGGTAGCAGCAGTTTTGGTGCTGCAGGAGGGCTTGGGAAGGGTTTTTAGTCAAACCCGTTTCTCAAAGCCTCTGGCTTGTTGCTGTGGTTTAGGTGTCACTTGGCTGCTGGAAACGGGGTACTGGAGCCTCTGTGTGGCCATTCCAGCCCCATGGGACAAATTCCAGCGTGAGCTCTGCTTCTTCCTACATGTCTCCGAAAGCTGGGAGTGGCGGGTGGCTGGTCTGTCCTTGGCACCCGCGCTCTCGGTGCCGGTCCCCATCCCACTCGGGTGTTGTAAGCGCTCCAGCTCTTGGCTTGGAGACTGTCAGATCTCCCCGGATGAAGTCAGAGGATCAGGCCCGTGGGCTGCCCTGTGTGGGCTGGTTCTGAGCCCCGATTGTTTTGGAGGAGGAAAATCCCGAGCCCCGATTGCTTTGGAGGAGGAAAATTCCGAGCCACAATTGCTTTGGCAGAGGAAAAATCCCTGTTGCCTGCTGACCTGGGGGTGCTTTATTCCATAGCTCTCCCCCCAGACCCTCGGCTCGGCCCGGTGCCACGCACCTACGGCGGGGTACGGCTTCCCAGGCCTCTCGGCAAATCCAAGGCTGGATTTGTCCTGGAGATGGTTTAGTGCTGATGCCAAGTGCTCCGTTGTGTAACATTCCCTAACGCTGGGGCCTCCACCTTTTCTTGTCACGCTCCCCAGCTTGGAAATGCCCAAAGATGAGCTGCCAAACCACAACTGCATCAAGCACTTGAGATCGGTGGTGCAGCAGCAGCAGACGAGAATTGCCGAGCTGGAGAAGACCTCAGCAGAGCACAAGCATCAACTGGCCGAGCAGGTGGGTCTGGGGGCTGTTGGGCAGCGAGGTCTCGTGGTGGGGAGGGTCGCTCACAGGGTCACTGAGGTTGGGAAAGATCTACGGGATCACCCGGTCCAAC
>NW_010260675.1:0-3500 GCF_000690775.1 Eurypyga helias
CTGTGATTCTATGATTCTAAATTGTGCTAACATTGAAACAAGCAATAAATTTCAGTACTTTCTTACCTATAGCACTTTCAGGTTTTTTTCTGCCTTAAACAGCATCAACAATTTATATGACATTTTTTTGAAAATAAAGCATCCAATTCATCACACAGGTTATCTTTTCCAGGTTTTAAAGCACAAAGAGTAATTTAAAGCACTTAGAAAGTCAAGCTGGTATTCCTTTTTTAATTCCCATAGTATACTTGGGGTTTAGGTATTAAGCTGAGGAAGAACAATTACTCTCTCCCATAAACATTTTCTGATTTAGCACTTTAAAATTCTGGCACATTCTTTTAAGTTTTTTGCTACTATTGTCATACTAATAGTGTGTTCAAATAAAACATAATAAATAAACTCACCAAGAATGGTTTTCAAAAATAAAAATGGTGCTTTCACACACACACACACACACACACACACACCATCTTTTCCCACATGTCATAGCCTGCCCCAGAAAATCACACAAGCCTTTCCCAGAGCCAGAAATCATCCTCCCCTTTCCTTTGTCTCTGGTGTAACCTTTGCGAAAACAGTCCCACTGCCAACTGATTAATATTTTCTTTGCTACCACTTTGTACCCACAACTAACAGAGTGGCATAGCAAATGGGGCAGGTAAGCATGCAACCCAGTTATCAATTGTCACAGGGAATTAACCATTTGCTAATAGATAGGTTGTTCATATGGCACTTTATATTTAGTTTGGGATTTTTTTGAGTAAATATTTATATACATTTGTTCACGTAATTTATTACATGCATCTGTGTGTGTGAAATATATGAAGGTTATTTATGGTCTGTGTCAAAAGGTTATGAACAAATTGGGTTTATGGAGAAGGATCACTATTCCCTTGTGATCATGGCAGTAGCTGTTTTTCAAGTGTTTTTAAAACAAATAGAGACCAACCTTAGCCTGTTTGATGCTCACCAAAACCAATGGCTCTTAAGCTCCTGCCAGTGGTTCTTTAAACTGAGGTCATCTGGCAGTAAAATAGATAATGAGATGTTGCAATGTCATTTATTAAGGGGAAGAAACTTCCACCTGTGACAAGAAGTCGATGCTTACAGGTCTGCAGCATCTCTGCTATGGGGATAGGCTGAGAGGGTTGGTCTCATTCAACCTGGAGAAAAGGCTCCGGGGAGACCTCATTGCAGCCTTCCAGTACGGGAGGGGTCCTGCAAGAAAGCTGTGGGGGGACTTTTTACAAGAGCCTGTAGTGACAGGACAAGGGGTAACGGGTTTAAATTGAAAGTGGGGAGGTTTAGATTAGATATCAGGAAGAAATTCTTCGCAGAGAGGGTGGTGAGGCACTGGAACAGGTTGCCCAAAGAAGCTGTGGATGCCCCATCCCTGGAAGTGTTCAAGGCCAGGCTGGATGAGGCTTTGGGCAACCTGGTCTAGTGGAAGGTGTCCCTGTCCGTGGCAGGGGGATTGGAACTAAATGATCTTCAAGGTCCCTTCCATCCTAAACCTTTCTGTGATTCTATGAAGTCACAGCACCATGTGTGAGCAGTTTACACTTACAAGAGACAATCACCTGGAAATCTGCAGGTCTTTCCTTGCCCTCTTCTTCTGCTGCAAGGAGTTCTCTGTGACTGGCTGTAGTGTCCTGCCATAAATGCTCTGTTGGTCATGCTTTGAGAGAAAGAGAGAAGTGGTTGGTTCAGCAAGAAATTTTCTCCTTCTGGGTCAATCTCTGGAGTGCATTCTTGAGTCAGGTAGAAAACTACTGAATAATACACAAAGTCATTTGATGGCACAACACAACATCTGTTCCTAAGATGAATATAATCACCAAACTAGGGCAGAGAAGTAATCATTTTCTTGCCAGATCTTTTTCTTTCCATTCATGATGCATGCCAGGAAAATGACATACCATCAGCAGACTACCAAACACTATTTTAATAACTCTGATATTCATCAATGAAAGGAAATATGAATGTTGCCGATAATTGTGCTTGTTGTACTAGAAGTCTGGAAAGGTAATCTTTAACAAGATATGGACAAAGTATTTTCTGTTGAATTTCTGGCCCATCTCAATAACTTTGTATTTACATCAAATCATATTCTGCCACTCTTTGTGGCAGGTCAATGTGCTAACATTGTTTTCACATTAAAAGTTGTTTGCAAAGAAGTACCAACGTATTTTCTCTGTAATTTTTTCTCTAAACATTTACAGGTCTTCTGTAGGACATGCAACATTCTCTTGGTTTGTTACTGCAATTTCCGGTTATTAAATGTATTAAAATATAGGAGAAAATTATCTATTTCAAAATTTATTTTAATTATATATTTAACATTTTAGCAGGATTTTAACATTTGGCTCTAAAAAATCAGATGCTTTTTATATTTTGATGCATTTAGTTTTACAGAAATTTTGAAATTAAGTTAGAATGACTTTTTTTTATAATCAAGACACATGTTTATAACTAGCCTATAACCTCAGCTATTGCACTGTAATTACAGACGATGTATCAGCTTAGAGTATTTACACAAGCTGTTCAGACACAGTAAACAATCAGCAAAAACTTTAATAATATCAGATTAAATCTTAACATTATTAATTCATTTTTAGTCAGTACTAATATGTATAAACATTTGGGGGAGAAATTGCAAAGAGTAGGTGATGACCTCAAGATTTCACCCAGCACTAATAGATTTAGTCTGAGGTTCCTTCTTTGCTGTTAGACACTAAATGATCCCATCATCAATTAATCTGAATGTTTGCTTTAATATAGTTCTTTCATGACTGAAGTTTGAAGATATTTCCTCAAACTAGAGAAATTGTAGTGGTTTAATCTCATAATAAGTATTAAACATGACTTGACAATATAGATTATCAGACTTAATGGTCTTATAAATTTAGAGTTAATTTGCTGAAAAATTATAATTACTTCTTTTTTAATCAAAGCTTGATTCCATGAAGGGGGGAAATTAACTTTCTACATATGGCCAAATCCCCATTTCTCCAGTTGAGACAAAATTCTTGTTCAATGTACTCTTGCCTGAGTGAGGGATTTCACTGTGGTAAATACAGTGCCCCGGAAAGTTATGTCTTTTCCTGGTGTTACTACCAAGATAGTTATTATTCAACATTGTGTTTCATACTAACTTGGCTTTGCCAGAGCATGTTAATGTTTATAATCTATCAATACCCAATTTGTCCTATTTCTACAGAATGGGGTAATAACAATTCTTGGTTACTGTAAGTGAACTGCTTTGGGTTTTCTTATAGTTTTCCAAAGGTTTTGACACCAGGCTGTTTGTATCTCAGCTACCAGATACATAAATGATCAAATTACAAGAAGAAGGAATTTTTTTACTCTGACGTCTATCACCATCCATTACATAGGCTTTATATGGAGGAATTTTATCACAGTCAGTCACTGGTAATCTATATTATGAATGTGAGTTTGATTAAAAATTAGGAGGTTTTGTCTTTTGGGGTTTTTGGGGG
>NW_010260676.1:0-299 GCF_000690775.1 Eurypyga helias
GGTCGAACCCCCCGGGGTGGCCAGACTTGACAAAAAAAAATGGATGGGGAATAAGGCGAAGGGCTGCCTCGGCTAAACCAATCACGGTAATAAACTCCTGCTTCGGGGCATGGAGCGACCCCTTCCCGGGGTCAGCGCGTTCCAGGGGTGAAGGCGGCGAGGTGAAGTGCTGCCTGGTTTTCCCTCTCCCCTGCAGTGGGATGTTGGGCTTCACGTCTCAGGGCAACTCCAGGGATACCAACCAGCCCCACACAAGGACCACCGGCACGTTTCGCGCCCCCGAGTCCGCGTGGAGCCCG
>NW_010260676.1:452-1202 GCF_000690775.1 Eurypyga helias
ACATCTGCTCTGGGAACCTGTCCCAGTGACACCCTCTCCATGAGGAATTTCTTCCTTTCCTTAGATCTAAATCTCCCTGTTTTCCATTTAACCCCGTTACCCCTTGTCCTGTCACTCCCTGCCCTTGGAAAAAGTCCCCTAAGGAGACCAACAGAGCGAGGAGGTGTGAAGCCTCTTCCGTGAGCCGCCTTCCGGCCCACGGCCTCACCTCGGGGCTCTGGAGGCTCAGAAAGCACGGAAAACCCCGGTTGTCCCTGGAGAGGGGACGCCGCACCCCTGTTTTCCATTTAACCCCGTTACCCCTTGTCCTGTCACTCCCTGCCCTTGGAAAAAGTCCCCTAAGGAGACCAACAGAGCGAGGAGGTGTGAAGCCTCTTCCGTGAGCCGCCTTCCGGCCCACGGCCTCACCTCGGGGCTCTGGAGGCTCAGAAAGCACGGAAAACCCCGGTTGTCCCTGGAGAGGGGACGCCGCACCCCCAGGCCTCATGGCCACGGCCGGAGGCAGCTCCCCGGGGCCGGCCACGGCGCGGCTCAGCTTGGGCAAGAGGAATTCCGCCTCCATCCGAGAGCTGAGCCGGACCGAGGGATGAAAATTCCCCCAGGAACGCTCCTCTCCTCGAGGCCTGTCCCCACCCAAGCAGGAAAACCACGCTGGGATTCTTGGAAAGCCGTCCCCTTCCCGCCGCGGCGTGCGGGGCCAGCGGGAATCCATAAACCAAAGGAGAGGTCACCCTGCGTTGCCGAAATCCC
>NW_010260676.1:1295-1983 GCF_000690775.1 Eurypyga helias
GGCTTTATTTTGCCGGTCCGTAAGGGCGTACGGGCGGCGCGGCGTCTCCGAGAGGCCCTTCGGCCGGCGATTGAACTGATAAATTCACTGTATTACTTTACACAAATCAATACCCCCGGCAGTTATCAGGGGGGTTGATGTGACCGAAATTGGTTTCAGCCAATTTGTGAGCGTAATAAATGTCCATTTATCACATCAATTCATTCGCCGGCGTTTCTCAGACCGCCCGGGCGCTGCGGGAGGGGGACGGGGGACGCACCCAGGTCCGTACCCACCGAGGGGGTTGCGCTTCCCGGGCCCGGGTCTCCCGCGTCCCCGAGGAAGGTTGGAGCGCTCGTCTGGGGGAGGCGGAAGACGGATCTCCAAGGCGGAGCGTGTTTTCCCGGCCCCGTCTGAGCTGTCCTATGGAACCTCGGGGCTCGTGGAGGATCCTGTCTCGTCCAAAATCAACCCCGTTCCCGTCGGAGCAGGGCAGGGTGATATTCCCGCTCAACTCTTTTCCTCCGGCTCCGAAACACCAGAGTTTCAACTCCGTAACCATCCAGCGTGCCCGAAAGCTGGGATTTTGTCCTCAAACAGCAGATTTTCTGCGCTACCCTTTCTTCTGTTAATGATACGGATTATATAGAACATTAATTTTATGTTCTATAAACCTTTTATTGTCAAGGCTGGGGGAGTTGGGGGGTTC
>NW_010260677.1:0-908 GCF_000690775.1 Eurypyga helias
TGACCCAGCACCGCGGCCCCATCGCCATCCCGCCCGCAGGGACGCACCCGTGCGCCTGCCAGGCCCACGGGGCTGTGACCGTGGGGCAGGACGAGCGAATCCTGCCCGGCTGCTCCTCCTGGGACAGGCAGACCCCTCAGCAGGGAGGGCACACACCGGGGCTGGAGACGCTGAGCTCCAGGCTCAGCACGTGCAGGGATCCATCGCTGCAGGCACCAACAGCTCAGCGCTGTCTCAGCAGCAGCTGCGCCTCACGGCCAGGGTCCAGGTGCTCCCGCCTTGGGAAAGGGCAGGGACCGGCACGGATTTCCCCTACGAGGGCACGCGGTGGTGACACCTCCGGAACCGCTGCCTGGGCAGAATTCCCCTGTCAGGCCCAGGCGGTTCGCAAGACAACAACCAGCAGGGCCGGTGATCCCGGCGGGACAGTCTGGACGTGTGCTGGGCTGGAGCAGATCCCCAGCTCTCAGCAGACGGCTGTCGGAAACCCCTTCACAAAAGCCCAACCCCAGACGCTCTCTGTCACCTTTGGCGTCCCCACGGGTGGCTCGACACGCTCCGCTTCACCCCACCCATGGAGACACACAATAATCTTCATGGGATCGACCGGCCACATCCAAACTCCAACAGGAACACGAGCACAGCTCCTGCCCGTGGGCGAATGACCGACCGGCCCTTGGCACCATCCCTTCCGCCTCCCCACAGGGGCCGGGCCAGGGATGGGAACACAAAGAACAAAACACACCGCGGGCAGCTCCCGTGAAATTCTTTTTTTCTTCCATTTAAGGTGAAAAGAGAGGTTGCTCCTGGACTGTACGTGTCCACATCCAGCTGATCCCTCCCATCGTCTTCGTGCCAGAAATGCTTCATCTTCATCACTGGGGGAGCTGGGACAGAGGGTTTGTCCC
>NW_010260678.1:0-5984 GCF_000690775.1 Eurypyga helias
CCGTCACCAACATCCCCAGGTCCTTAAGGGGTTGTGGACCGAGGGGTTCTGGACCCCTCGGTCCACAACCAGCATGGCCCATCTTCCCTCAAAATCCCTTCCAACAGTCCTGTCTGGCATGGGAATTGCCTTCCTGGGCCTCGTGGCAGCTCGCGCCTGTCTCTGGGATCCTCCAGCGATCCGAAGCTGAGCACCCCTGGGAAGGGGCAGCTGCCCTGCAGCCTGGCTTGAAACGAGGAGCAGCTCCCAGGGGATGTTGCAGGGAGCTTTCACAGGGAGGATGTGCAGCAATAACACACCAAAGTGTGACTGAGGGGACGGGGAACTTGAGAGGTGAGACGGGTGATTTGCTTCCCCAGACGAGGATAATTCAAATAAGCTCAAAGGTAGGAGCTTCCTCCAAAGCAGAATCTCCCCTGGGGCTCTCCTGACAATTTGGAGAGCAGGCACCTCTGCAAACTGGGAGGGGGGTGGAGCAGGTGGGGAGACCTTCCTGCCTGAATCAGACCTTCATTCGGACCCACATCAAACCCACCAGCACAGGTCAGGGTGCAGGGAAAATAAAACTGGGTCATCGCAACCCTTTGCAAGATCTCACATAAAGCAACGGACCCGGACGCCCCCGAAAGCTGCTCGGCACCCTCCCTCTGGATCTGCCTCTGGATCTGCCTCTCTTCTCAAAGCCTCGTAGTCGTTCCTAAAGCACCATCATTTTAATATCTGCATACAAAACCTCCCCGTGGGTTGGGTTTAGCGAGCCACAAACTACCTTAAAAATGCAACATCAAATTAAAGAATTCACTGTTCATAGCTCCGAGTGGGGAACGGAGTAATTAATACATAGCTTAATCTACAGCTTCTGCTATCCTTACACAGCTCTAGCGTTTGGCCTGCAGCCCCTCTGCTTTAATTGCTCTGGCTAAAGATAGCACTCCTCTAATGCAACGTGCTCTGGTGAATCCCGCGCCCGTCTCAGGGCTGAACGCGGGCTGCGTGAGGGGAAAAGAGCTCAGCACACCCAGGTGTTTGCTCGCATTCCAGGGAAAACAGAAGGGTTTACGGAAAGTCACAATACTCTACCACAAACGACACCGAATCCCATTGATAGCTAATTTTTCTAGTTCTTTAAGACTATCTTTGTTATGGTGAACGTTTCATGGATGGTTTTTTGTTAACATATCACGTCGAGCCGCAGCCTGTCTGCATGCCGATGATACTCTTTCAAGAAACATAAACACCCTGCAAAACGCTTCTGAGCTTTCTCATATAAAGATATTAAGTGAAACACTATTTAGCCTCTTTGTGGCCAACAAACATAAATAAATGTTACAAAAAGCAGTCTTGGCTGCGAGAGAGGTCTGAAAGACTGAATTTCTCAAGGGACAGACAAATAAAGCAGGGAAAGTTTTATTTCATTATCAACGTAGTAGAGGCGCACACACACCGGCTGGTAGGAATCTTGGTTACGGCTCGAGGCCGGTGACTGGTGGCATGCTGCGGATTCAGATTCTGAAGGAAAAAGAAAAGGTGATCTTCATTATTGATAAATTAAATCTCATGTTATGTTAGATCGGATTGCAGGCATCCAACTGCTCCATCACAGCACGCATTTGGGTTGGTTTCAGCAGTTTTCCGGTTCTCACTCCGCCCTCCTCTGCCGCGTTACCATCGCGTGCCGGGAAGGACTGCCTGCGATTGAAGGTGCAGGGAGTTTTTAAGCTGGAGGTTGTACCCGACCGGTCATGTTTCATAGCCAAAATGAATTTGTCTAATCCTTTTCTGAATCCATTCATCATTTCTGCCTCCATAATATCTTACGGGAAGGAGCTTCGTAATTTAATTACACATTGTGTAAAAAGGTACTGAAATTAGTAGAAGTTATTAAAGTCTTTCGGCACAGAAGAGTATTATGAGCCCGAGTCCCTTGTTTTGTGGGGAAGGCTTGCTGGGTGGGCAAGGACGGTCGGTTCTGCTGCTGGTGGTTCACCCAGACAGGCAAGTGTTGCTGCTGCTCCTTCCTTCTGGCCAGCACAAGGCGGGAGAGGAGGTAAGGAAGAATTGGGATGGAAAGCACAGCTTTCTGCAGAGATATGCAAGCCAGAAGATGGCTGATCAATCACGGCGTAACAGCCCAGCCCAGCAGATGATCAACAAAAGCCACGATCTGGACCCTGTCTCGCTTCAAGAAAGCTGAGGGGACTTTTTCCAAGGACAGGGAGTGACAGGACAAGGGGTAATGGGATTAAACAGAAAGAGAGAGATTGAAATGGGACATCAGGAAGGAATTCTTCCCGCAGAGGTTGGGGAGCACTGGGACAGGTTGCCCAGAGAAGCTGTGGATGCCCCATCCCTGGGAGTGTCCAAGGCCACGCTGGCAGAGGGAGGCTTGGAGCAACCTGGTCTAGTGGAAGGGGTCCCTGCCCATGGCAGGGGGGGGGAATTGGATGATCATTAAGGTCCGTTCCAACCCAAACCACGCTGGGACTCTATGACTGAAAGGAAGAGGGGCACAGCATGTGGGGGCGGCAGTTAGGGCTCACCCTTTGAGGAAGAGCAAGAGCTGTCCAAATTGCAGCTGGCCACTTCACCTTTAGCTCCATTCTCCTGTGCATGGGTCTCATGAACTACAGTAAAAAGTAGTAAAAAGTCCCCCCCCAGCTTCATTGTAGCCCCCCAGGCACTGGAAGGGGCTCTAAGGTCTCCCCAGAGCCTTCCCTTCTCCAGGCTGAACCCCCCAACTCTCCCAGCCTGTCCCCATGGCAGAGGGGCTCCAGCCCTCGGAGCATCTCCGGGGCCTCCTCTGGACTCGCTCCAACCAGTGCCCTGAAGACACCTATTTTTGGATCGTTACCAGACCCGAAGCCGCGAGGCTGTGATGTTGACATGACAAGGCTCTGAACAATACCCCAGACTCCTGCAAACCCCTCATCGTCCTCTTCTGGCACTTCCCTCACAAACCCCACTGCCTCTGACCGGCAAATTAATGGCAGTTACTTCCCTGGGAAGTGAGAGATGGTACTTTAAAGTAAGACCTGTAACTCCAATCAACTTCTTCTGCAAGCAGAAAAATATTCGCCACCTCGTTACTTGCTCTGAACGCTTTCCCTGGGGCAGCACTGCGTGTTTCTCCGAGCGCAGCCAGACCCCTGGTACAGCCCGGCTGCTGTTCCCCCTCCCCATCCAGCTGCGTCTGGGCAATGGGCATGGTCAGAGAATTAAAAAAAAAAAGTAAGTACATAGGAGTCGGGCCCTGGGAGCGCACATTCACCGCATTGCTGAACTGTCTCACTAACCCGGGAGAAGCCTCCCACACTCCCATGCCATTAGTGCACAGCTGCCGCTGGAAAATTGCCCATGGAGCCTCCCTCCCCTCCCACCTCTTTCAAAGGGCCTTGTCTGGAGCTACCAGGCTTCTGCCGGCAATATTTGTCGGGGCACAGAGGACGACTGTCACTTAAAAACAAGGGAGGGATTACAAGATGCTTTTGATTTCGTTGGGAGCACCGAAAGGGAACGACGGTCACCGTTCCAAAAACTCGGAGCCCAGTCAGCTCCACATGGTCGTTATATCTTTAGTGGAATAGATCCATTGGTTTATGCTGAATTCCAAACCAGGCCTTGCTGTAGCCATGCCAAGGGTTTCTGTGGAAGGATGACATCTCCGCAGAGCACCTCACATACTTCGGGGGCTGCAGGTACGAGCATTGCACTGTGCACGTATCAATAGCGATGACCATTTCCAGCATAAGGCTTCCAGCGAAACCCCTCCCAGCAAAAGCCTCTCCGTGCCTTTTCCCCGGTGTATCCAAGCAGTGGAAGCGTGGAGTGCAAAGCTAGAGGAGCCAGAGCAGGACTCGCTCACAGGGGCCTTCAAAAGCCCCGGGTGCGGCATCCTGGCTCTCGGGGATGGAGCAAATCTCATCCGTTCTGGGCCACGCATAACATTTATTTATTCAGGAGCAGCACTTCCCGCTCTAAGAAAGTAGGAAATGTTGACGTAAACGGGCAAAACTGCTGCCTTGCAATTAAAACGCACTCCTCCAGCCAGAATCTCTCCTAAATGTAGTGTCCAACAAAATGACTGAAGTTTGGATTTTCCAAGGCCCCCTCGGGGAGGTAGCGCTCTCCTCCCTTTGAACATCGCTTTGGTCCTTTCAAAAATCCCAGCCTAAAAATCCCTGCTGGGGGGCAGCGCCTTGCTGTGCTCTTCTCAGGTCTTACCTTTAATACGACATTAACCTCCCAATTTTGCATTCTCCCATGCGTGGCTTTCCGGGTTTGGTCCTGCCTCCGAGTCCTGCCTCCCCTTTTCATCCACACGCTGCGGATTATCGGATCTGATGAGTCATCAGAAATAACCCTGCGACGGCACCGCTCGACACGAGGCTGAGTTCACAACCACCTCGCGTCACCAGGGAGTTGAATGAATAAACCACGCCACTTCCCCTCTGTTTTATCTCGCCCCTCAAGACTGAAGAAGGCAGCCCCTGAACTGCTATTTTAATCTCAGAATAAGATAACTTAACATATTCGTGAGATCTGAGCCACCAATGCCTTCCTCGAAACAAAAGCTCTTACGGTAGAAATGCGCTGGTGAGATTTGCCCGCTCAAACCTCGCACAGCCCGTGTTGTCGCAAGGGCTAAGAAAACCTCGCTCTTCAAACGGAGTAATTCGGGGCTAAGAACGTTAATGGCAGCCCAGAACTGGAAAGGTGGGGGTGTAAATCAAAAAAGCAAAAAAGCATATATACACTCCTAATATCCTAATACCCATCACGTGATCTCTTTCGAAGTAGCTTTAGATGAGAAGCGCAGCTACGCTTTGGTGTTGCTGCCGGGAACACCGCCGGGATGCGTTGCTCCCGTTCTTCCCAGAGAGGGTGGGGAGCACTGGGACAGGTTGCCCAGAGAAGCTGTGGCTGCCCCATCCCTGGGAGTGTCCAAGGCCAGGCTGGATGAGGCTTGGAGCAACCTGGGCTATGGAAGGTGTCCCTGCCCATGGCAGGGGGGTTGGAACTGGATGATCTTTAAGGTCCCTTCCAACCCAAACCGTTCTGGGATTCTATGATTCTGGTTTTTCCTCTACTCAAAGCGCCAATCTGCGATACGGCGCCTTCGCTCGGCAGCATCCTCCCGGCTTTGCCCACCGCGGGCCGTGGGAAAGGAGCCCGTCTAGCCACCATGAGGGAAATGATGTACATGGTGAGAAATCCCCCCCGCACCACCCCAGCCCCCAAGGCTGCTGTGGCCCGGCGTCACTGCTTCACCATCCAGGACCCCACAGCGTCTGGAAACCCATGCCGATGGATGCGGGGCTGTAGGTCACAGTGTCCACAACCCAAACCTGGACCCAAATCCGAAGCCACGCCAGCTATCCGGACCCGGATTTATGCTGGAAAGGGACCGCACTGCCAAAGGGACCGTTGGCCTGGTACAACACGAGAGAGTGCTTTGGTTATTGCCCAAAAAACCCACCCAGCGCTGTTACTTCCAGCTTTTCCTATGGCATTCATCAGCGGAGCAGGAGCAGCTTACACGCAGTATCACGTATTCTCGCGGGGTGAGAAGGAGGGTTAGAAGCGTTATCCTTGGTTTAGAGGCACGGAACAGATCCGTATTTCTGAACACATTCATGCACCCCAAGGCAGCCCGCGGATGGCTCCCTGGCGATGCCTCCGTGTCCTGACGGAAGACGATTTATTCGCTTCCAAAGAAATTTGGGAACTTGAGCCCCTATATTCAACTCACACCTAAATCACGGGTGTTACCGGCGCAGGGTGGCACACGCAGACCCATAATTTGGTCACATCGCCTCGAAAAGGCACTGTAGGAGCTTGATGTGAGAGATTTCGGGATGTGGCATCCTTGTGTGCGCTTTGGAGGCCAGAGGGAGCGGGGGGGAGCAGCCGGAGCCCAGAGGTGGGCGGCCGTCCCTGTGGGCTTGGGGCAAGCAGGGGGCGGTGGGGGGGTCCCCCAAGGCTCC
>NW_010260679.1:0-303 GCF_000690775.1 Eurypyga helias
GGACAGGGAAGCCGGGGTCCGTCTGAGGGATAGCAGAACTGCAGGCAAGAAAGCCAGGATCCCTTTTCAGCAGAGGTTGCGCTGGCTGTGACGTTTCCAAGTGGAAGAGTTCAACTCGTGGAGCGGGAGCTGCGTGCCTGGTGTCACTTATGACTCGAGTGTGCCCACACGCTTAGAAATTAAGCAATTAAGTACACGCCAGGTGCGTGAGAGAACCTCACCCCAAACAGGAGGACACAGAGCTGCGTTCACAAGCGTCTGCCCTAAAAACGCGCGACGAGGAGCCGCAGCCGGGATGGTCTG
>NW_010260679.1:398-684 GCF_000690775.1 Eurypyga helias
CACCCAGGCGGTTTGCCGGGTGTCCCGGGTAAGAGCCAGCGCTGCGTGGCTCGCAGGCGGAGCGAGTGCTGGCCAGGAGATTCGGGCAGCGTGGGGTCAGGCGTGGGTGAGCTGCACACCCGGTCACGCCGGGAGAGCGCAAGGCCCAGGGGGGTGCAACCAGCGTGGGGGAAGGGACAGAGCAGGCGCGGGGAGCTTTCCCGGCTGTGTGTGACCTCAGGCGACAAGCCATTTGCTGTGGAGCTGTCAAGTGCAAGGATGGGAATGTCGGCTCTGGTGTGAGGAT